>NC_088923.1:40902500-41032500 GCF_038396675.1 Hydra vulgaris
ATAATAAAACTAAAAACTGTTTAATGAATCACATTATTAATCACTTTCACTCAAGTCTGGATCATATGAAGCATCTTCATTTTGATCGTCCTTTAAATTTTTATAAAATTCATGATAAATATTCAGTATTAGTAGTAGTAAGTCAATTAAATCTTTTATTTTTCTTTTGATATGGGTAATGGCCCATCATAAGCTGGATCTAATGATATAATATTGGCTATATTTTTTGATCCTCTTCTAATAATATTTAAAGTTTTAAATTCCTCTTCTTCACTTAGACTAGTTTTATAGAATAGCTTACCCAACATTGATGCACATTATCTGACCCATGAAACATCATGTCAAATAAAATATTGCCATCTTTATTAGTCTTTCTCATGACTAAAGGGCCTTTTACAATCTTACGATAGTCATATATTTCACTTTGTTTCATTTCATCTACATGAAATGGTTTTTTTTGTTAGTACAACTTATTAATGTAGCCCAATCCCTCGGATGAGCTACAATGGTTTCTGACTTTTTTGTTTTGTTTTCAACAAGTGAATGATCACAATCACACTCCATTTGTGTATGCCCTTGCTCCAAAAATTTGTGATTGATTTCTTGTAACTTTATTTATTTTTTTTTGATAACAGAACAAAGAACATACTGGCCATGTGGGAATTCTTGTTTTGTCCTGCACAAGGATCAGAATATAATGTAACTGTTTTTATAGTATCTGATAGTTTCATAAGGTCCTTGAAAACAGATGATGCAATTTCTTTCCCTCCCCTACGAGCAACTTCCTTATGCCACAAATAACAGGAAGCTTGTCCTGATGCGAGATTGTGTGTTGTTAAAATATATGTCGAGTACAAACGTTTATAGAATGCCACAGAGGTCTCCAAAAATGGTGTTGGCAAACATTGTTGAAGATCAAAAGCAACGTAAATATTTGTTGAATCCAGTTTTGATTTTTCTTTGTCCAGGCGTTTGAAACTGTAAGCGCCATCAGCATTTTTAACATGCTTATCACGCTCATTAATAAATTAATTTTGATTTCAGCATTTTGTTCCATCTCAATCCTCATTTTAAATAAATCACATTTGTGACATGTGTCGGCTTTTCTTAGTTTAAAAGATAAATTGGTAGTTTTAAATTCTCTTTCAAATATTGTTCTTCCAACTGGTTCAGATGTTATCAAACGGTATAATTCGTACATTTTTTTAAGACTAAGATGAGATGCTAAATAATTTTTATTATTAGTTTTACGTGTATAATGGCTTTCATATGCTGGGAATGAAATAATATGTTTATGTACATCTATGATAGCAGCTTCACTTTTTTTATTTGGTGAAGGTCCAAGTCCTCGTTGATCTTTTTATTTTATATCTGTAACTGAGTTTGAGTACTTGTTTTCTAGAACTGTTCTAACAAATTTTTCTTTTTCGTCTAAAGTGATTAAAAAACATTTTTTCAACATTTTTTACGATTACCATCAATAGTAAAATAGTAATGATAAGTAACATTTCTTTCTTTTAATAATTTTAAACTCTTTTTCTTGTAACTTCAGTTTTTGCTTTAATTACTGCTGCAGGGATATAGTCTTGTCTTCTTGTGTGACAACCAAGACTCCAATACTCAATAAAAATAGTAATTTTATGAGGTTCTAACCAAGTTTTACAATTTAAGAGACATTCTTGTAAAGGCTTTTTATTAGAACGATCAGGTATACTTTTACCTTTTGCAGTAACATAAGGTAATCCTTTTTGACGGTTTGTTGTGCGTAACTTTCTAATTTTTCTTCCAAAAGGTTTATCAGAATTAATATTTTCATTAGCTTGTGTCACTATGTCATCTTCACTATCTAAAATATATGATAATTAATTAAATTATAGTTTGCAGTTTATTTAATATTATAATTATTTTAATACCTACCTGTAGTATTTTAGAATGGTGTCTCTTGCAACGAGCTATCATGAACTTTATAATATAATAAATTAATTTTGATAAGATATAAAAAACCATTCCAATATATTATGATTACTTAAATTCAGTTTTTACAAAACATTTTTATAATTATTCATATTTACCTATGTCAGCCTGAATAGTTTCTTCAGGAGATACTCTAGTATCATCACATAATACAATTGGTTGGTCTGGACCTTATTTTAATGGTAAAAAAATTACTGAAACATACTAGTGTTGTACTTTACCTGAATCATCTGAGAATATTCTGTTTTTCCTGTTGTAGCGTTGATTGCTGACTATTAAGAATAAAACTAATATTAATTTAATTTGTTATTACCATAATTTTATTATTTATAATATTACATGGTTTACAATGCTTTGAGGAACTATTCATATCGACCATTTGAATAGTTCTTTTTCTCATTTTGTTGTTTTTAACTTAAATTCAAAAAAAAGGTTCAGCTCAAAACCAGAGTGATTGAAAAAATCAAAATCGACAATAAAAATGTCAAGTGTCAACAATAAACTAATATTGGAGCGCAAACTCATTATCTATCTATCAAAAGAATGAAAGATGGACAAAAATAAATTGTTTTTTTTATAAATAACTCTATGTAGATACCACGGCAATAGCTAAATATTAGTTTTATTCTGTTGGTATAACTGCAGTGTAAACTTAACATATAATATTATTATGAGAAATTAAATTCTGTAATCACTTATACCGATTATAATATTTTATAATAATAAATTAATTTTTATCATTGACTTATGCCATTTTAACATAAGATATAATTACACTACAAAAGACGTAAGTCATATTAAGCCTTATGTACCTGAGCTATAAAACAGTATAAACGGCATAAGTCATCATACGCCTTTTCTACCGAACGTAAAAATAATCATGTTGAGATATGCTCTATTTATTTTTTCAATAATATGAGTAATATTCGTCACTGATTTATGCCAATGGGACCAAAAAAGTCAGCGAAAATTAAGCTTTAAATCTACGGAAAAAAAAATTTTCTGAAAAATTAACTTAAGCTCTTTCTACCCGGGACCAAAGATATAAGCCTACAAATTCGCAAATTTCTGCTCCGTCGTAACCTTTCCATTGTTACATTAAAGCATTCGTGCGTGGATTTTTTCTTCCATGTCTCGTTATTAAAATGGAGCAACGTTTTTCTGCAATCTTTAATTAGACGAATAGTGTCGTCTGTAATTTCAGTGTGGATATTTCCAAATATTATTGTTTTATCTAAAATTTCTGCTGTAATTGAGGGGTAAAGGTTATTACTCAAATTTTATAAATGTGCATTAATTTCTATTACTAGTTTTAAAAAAATAATTTATAACATCAGTGGTATTTTTCCACTGTTGCAAATTTAATTTTTTTTTTTCGAATAATGTCATTTATTTCGTCTAATTTAATTTTACTAACGTGTCCTAGTTCGCTTTTTGAAGGTACTAGTAGCCTACAAGGGAGTTTATTTTGAAAATTTCGTTTATGATCTTTTAGTGTGATTAACGCTTGCGCTGGTGTGACTGATTCAATTCTAGCTTCTAAATTAACTTTTTAGCAATGTTTTGGCCTTCGAAATTATTTGAATTTTCTAGGTTTGTCTGGGGCTTTTGCGTAGTTATTAGAAATATTACCACGCAATAAATTATTTATAATTTTTCAGTCTGTTTAATTTTATATATATATATATATATATATATATATATACATACATATATATATATATATATATATATATATATATATATATATATATATATATATATATATATATATATATATATATATATTTATGTATAATATATATAACACATTATAAAACAATAAAAATAATTATATATTGTACCGCAAACACCTTTCTTATCCGAGTCGTGTGTTTGTGTTGAAAGGTTCAGTTGGGTATATTTTTTTCAAAGATACTTAACTTTCCCCTACTAGACAAGGTGACACAATAGTTAGGTTTTAAAAAGATAAAATTTACAATAAAATTTAAAGTCCAATAAATTTGTAAAATATTAAAACTTGTATAATGGAAAGTTAAAGAGTTTGTCTAAAGATAAATGCTGACAATTTTTTTTTTTTTGCGTTTAATTTTTCAAAATTTGAAAAAATGCCCGTGCGTCTTACTCGACTGCCAACCAAGGAATTTTTGTTGTGCATTGTGTTACCATTATAATTCCCTAACTTTCATTCCTTAGATGTTTTGAAATGCTATGCGTAGCATTTGAGATATTTTAATGGCCCAACTTTCCTTTATGCTTAACTAGCCCTGCTTTACCCTATCATATAAGGAAATTGCAAGTATAAATCTTTTTTTAATAGAAAAGTAAGTGTATCAGTATTTGACCTTTTAAGAGAAAAAATTCTATATAGCTGCCATATCTTTAAGATTGTTAGCTAAATATAGTCTTAAAAAGACATGTACCAAAAAAAAGTCTGCACGTGTTCTGATGGTTGTTTTCGGAACTGCGCATTACTTTAATTAGCTAATTACTTTAATAATGTTATTGTATTAGTGTTACTCAAAGTTTAAACAACTCTTATCAAAACATTTAGTTTTAATTGAAGATAATCAAGATTTAATCAAGATAAGAATCGAGAAAAAATTTTCATTTTCTTGTTGAAAGTCCTGGTGTATTAAACTAAACATTATCTAAAGATTTTCAGACTGCTGAGAACAGTACAGATTGTTGTAATATAATTTAAGAATACTGGTATAATCAAAACGAAATAAGGAAGTGGAAGAAAAAAAACATTTATCGACAAGATTTTGTTAAAATGGTAAAAGATGTTTCAGAAATCTTGGAGATCTCTAAAATAGAAATTTAGGAGATTTCTAAGACGGAAATCTTGGAGATTTTTAAAATAGAAATCTAGGAGATTTCTAAGAAAGAAGTCTGGAGATTTACGTTTAAACTTTACCAAATAACTTTAAGTGCTTCCACTATACAAAGATTGAAGAAAAATTGTGGCTACTAATCTTATAAGAAATTCGTGAAGGTGGTGAAATAAGCTCTTGTTTTGTGACTACGGGAGCAATTAACATCGAAATATTCATCAAAGAATGTCTTAAAAGCATATTATGCTGTCTATATTATCTCATACGGATAATCTGTTATTGTGACCCAATTTAGCATTATGTCTCTACTCTGGAATAACTTTAAACTGACTTAGAGAAAATATAGTAGATTTCGTTGAAAATGCAACCTATCTATTTATCCCAAAATACGCCCTGTCGAAAAATATTGGACTATTGTCAAAGGAAAAGTACGGTATAACTTAAAAGAATCGATAAACATCCAACACTTTGAAAATGAATGGATTAGAGCTACCAATAAAGCCCAGTCAACGAATGCGCAAAAGCTGATGTCAAGTGTGAAACGCAAAGTGCGTTCTTTCTTGTATACACAATTTTATTAAATTACTTGAGTGAAATTTAAAATATGTACTTTTAAATTACTTTCAATATCGAAATACAATAGTCGAATAATACTTTTTTTTTTAATGTTTTTTTTATTTTAGGTGCTTCAAAAAGTCCTTACGGTCTTATCACAGACCACCGCGGAAGTGCATTCAGAAAGAAGTTCACGCCTCCTTCCTTACAGATGTTACAAAACTTGCCCAGAAACGGCGTTAAACTACGGATCTCTACCTTCTGAGGCAAGTGCACTAACCACAGCGCTATGGCTGCTCAAATATTCTTCAAAGCTGCTAAATGTTCTTCAAAATATCAGATTTTTTCTGGTTTAATCAACTTACAATACTATCTGCCAGATAGTTTGGTAAGTTGGAAACAAAATTCTGTGTTGACAAGCAGCCTTTGCTGTTGTAGTTGATCATATAATCAATGAAACAAAAAAATTTTAATTTAAAAGAATATTTTATTTTAGTGATTTAATGTTGCAAAGACAAATTGAATATTTATGAAGTGATTCAAAACAAATACAACATTTTATGTCAAATGAAATGATGAATGAGTTTTTATTTCTAGTAGAAGATATGACCAACGTTGAAAACGCAAGTTTGGATGGCAGATAATTTTTTGTATTTGTTCTCTTATCTACAAGTGTATCTTCTTTATCTGACCACCTCACGGCTAGCAAGGATCCTGATAATGCCAATCTAGCTGACTCAAGGATCGCCACTTATATGGCGTGATAGCGTACGCACCAACATCGCACGTACAGATAGGTATCCTGCGATGCAAATTTTAAAATCTTTTAATTTTGTCCTCGGAAAATAATCTTATTTGAATTTTTAAATTAGATGAAATTTTGATTTTATAGTGCGACATTAACATGAGAATTACTACATATAACTTGATGAATTAAGTTATGGCCGCACCAATCTCTAGATAAAATTTCAGCCGGATTGAGTAATTGGTTACCCTTTTGGCTGCACTTTGAAAATGCTTTGAGATGTTGCGCTTGCTGTGCGCATATTTATAATGGTTGTGTGTTTATTCGTGTTGAGCAGTTTGGCGCATTTAAATGCTGCGAGTCTTTACGTATAGAGCAGTTATCAATCAGTTTTATTAACTTGATTATCACAGCAAAAATTAAAAATACATTATTTACACAAGTATAAATATATTTTACTTCAAAAGCACATGCAATTTACATAAAACTAGCTGGATTACCCGGCGCTTTGCGCGGGTTTTTGTCACACTTAAACTTGACCAAATTTATCTTTTCCAAATTTTATTGTGTTTAATGTGAGTTAAGTTGTTTAAATTTAGATAAATGAAATTCTTATTTATTCTGAACAGAAACATATGAAGGTTAACAAAGTTACCAAACACTACAGGTACAGTCTGTTGTTACTGGAGGGCATTCTGATACACAACATTGACTGTTTTATTTTTTGGAGCAAGTGTGTAGAGATTTTGAGATGATCCAACTCTTAAACAGACCACATAGAGTTGGTCATGAGAAAAGCATGGTTTTTCTAGGTTGATGCCAACAACCTGCAAAGACTGACCCTGTGACTTGTTTATTGTCATTGCAAAAGAGACCTGGACTGGAAACTGCAGGCGCTTAAGTGCAGAGGAGAATTCTTGTCATCATGAATGAGTGGGATTTTCGGAATAAAGACGTCTTCATCTTTTGCAAAACCTGCTAGAATTGTAGCTTCAACTACATGTAGCATGCACTTTTTTGATGCCAAGTCGAGTTCCATTGCACAGTTTTGGTGCATCCAAGTTGAGTAAAAGAATAATTGGTGCGTCGAAGTTCAAGTTTGTGGGATGGCATGCCACTTGGTTTTAAGAAATTCAAAAACTCTACAGGGTATTCTACCGCATTGTCCATGTCAGTTGTGGGGTCAACTAAGGTGTAAGTATGCACCTGCCCCAGGTTGTACCCTGCCTTTACCAAGCATTAGTAGCATACTCAAAAATTGCAATGCAGAAGGATCATCTGAGACTCGAGCTCGCATGTTTGTGGTAAGGACAATTCGTTTTACATTTGGCCATAATGTAGAAGAGGCTTTGAGACATGTATTAATTGCAACAGCAGCCGTACCTCGTGGTATGATTGGCAATGTTTGCCGAAAATCACCAGCAAGTAAAAACAATACTCCACCCATAACCCTTTCATTTTGCCGACAATCTTTGAGTGTGTCATGTGCTGCTTCCACACCATGCTTGTGCATTATTGTTACCTCATCCCAAATTATTAGCTTGCACTGTCGGAAAACATCACCCAAGGCAAACTCAACATTAACTCTGCACACTGGCGCCTAAACACGATTTAGATCAAAAGGTAACTTGAATGTAGAGTGCGCTGTTCGGCCACCTTTTAGCAGTGTTGCTGCTATACCCGATAAAGCAGTGGCAAGTGCAATGTCGCCATTACTCCTGACTTTGGCCAATAATAGGCTTATCAGAGTAGTCTTTCCAGTTCCTCCAGATGCATCAAGAAAGTACAAACCTCCATTGCTTTAATCGATTTCTTGTAACAGATCTTGGTAAACTGCTTGCTGCTCTGCCACATTGTTGACTTTTGGCTCATTTTCAGACACATATCGCCTATCTTGTCCAAGTTATATGTTTCTTGCAGGAACTCATGACTGACTTGTTGTGGGCCATGTTGTTGTGGTGGTTGGACATGGAAGTCTGGAAGATGCAAGCCAGTCATTTGCAAAGCCTTGTTCTCCAGGAGAATTAAGGCCTGGTTGTACATTGCCGGTGTATATTGTAATGAGCGATCATTGAGTTGTTTTTGTGCTTGGAAGAGGATATCCTCAGCCATCCAATTCTTGTATTGATCCCAGAGGGCCTGTGGTTTAGATAGCTGACAGCATGTAATAATGATGGCGTAGAGTTCACGAATTTTGAATGGTGATCGACAAACAACCGCTTCTTCAAGACAATCACGCCAGTGTTGGTCATCTTCAAGTGACCCACGCGCAAACATGCCTCTTGGTATGACTGACATAGTACTCCGTCTACTGTCTTCAACATGTCAAAGAATGTTGGACCTCGAACTGTGAACAGGAGCAGACGCAAATAATAACACTGAGAGAAATTGGGGTGAACCGTGTAAACCCTTCCAATGGCTGGAGACATGAAGACATCTTGCTCTGGATCTCTTGTACCTTGTCGTCTACGCTGCCATCTCATTGCAGAAGGCCATTTGTAGTATTTCGGCACCTCAACATACAGTAAAGTCTGTGAAAATTGGTCATGTTGGTAAAGTTCAAATAATGCAGTCAAAGTTGTCCGAGGTGGAGCTTCAGTCTGTTGAGCCATGTTGTCTTGCCGAAAATAAACTCGCTGACCATTCTCCAGGTGAACATGGAGATGTTAAACAGTTGGGAAACGTTTGTGGATTGGGAAGCTAAGAATCCGCTACACTGCTTCATTTGTACTGATGTAACGACCATGTTGATATTGTTGCACCTCATCCTGAACTGCCTGACCTTGTGTTATCTAAAACACTGCCTGGTCCGAACCTTTGTAGACATACTTGCAAATGTACTTAAATGCTGAGACAGAACTGCAGCTCTCCAGATTTATACGAGCATCAAACACTTTGCAAAAAAGTGGTGAGTGGGGAACCACCCAATGGTTCTCAATCAAAGCATCCACCATGTCTATAACTTGTTGACCATTTTGGATTTTATAACCTCGAACTGACTTGGTAAAGCTGTGCCCTCCTTGTCCTGGAGGTCTTCGACGATAAAGTGGATATCCATCATTGTCGGTTTGTTTTTGCATTAAGAATTGCCGTGGATACTTTTTCCCACACCAATTGTTGTCATTCATGCATCCAGGATTTGGATAACCTGGATCACATGGACCATGAATCAACTGCTTGCAGGCAGTTGCAAACAGTTGTGGATTAGCATCTCTGTCAGGAATCTCAGCACTGATTATCGAGTCAGTTTGGTCCGGTCGAATCTTCTCCTTCAGTCACAACAGGAGGTATGCATGGGGCAGTCTACGTTTTTGCCACTCTATAGTGTAGCATCAGCACTGTGGCTTACCAAAAACCCAACCTTTTGTGATCACATCCATCAGCCGAATCAGTTTCAGATTGAAGACTCGAGTGACTAAATCATGCCGTGTGATATATTTTTACCAGGATACTGAAGTGTCTTTATTTTTGGCCATGTTGGATTGCAGTTTAAGGTGATGAAGAGGCATGGTCGTCCATAAGTCCACATATAAGACATTGCATCTTAAGCATATTCATGCATATGCCGAGGACTACCAATTAATGATAATGGCAGGATAACCTGCTGACCGATATTTGTTGCATTAGCCACTGCATCTATCAGGTTGATGTATTCAGTTGCTCGAAGTTGTGTCTGATTCAAGCGAATCCACTTCAACCGCTCGGATTCAATCTTTGCATATACATCAACCAAATCTTGATGAGTCAAGTCCCCGAAAGCCATCAGCCAGTTGGTAATCCCAGGAGCACTGCTTCGAATCATTAGCATGGATGCATAGAAATCCATGCAGGAAACTGTCTTGCGTGGGTTAGGATGATCTGTGGTATGAGGAAATGGCAACCAACTTGGCCATTCTAAAAAACCAATGGGTACTGTAGAGAATCATATAGCTTGTGGAAATCATCAATTCGCCTTATTATGTTGTCATGTTTCCTTATACAATGTCCCGTTGCTTAGCATTTTGGTTGCCCAAAATAATTGCTACTTCATTTACAGTTGGTGCATTAAAAGCACCAGGGTAACTACCTCGGGGTGCCTTATCTGCATGTATAGCTAGTCGGCAGTCATCATTAGGCATACAATTTGCAGCAGCAAGAAATAACTAATCACATGAGTTGTGTTGCATGAGCGAATTCTGGAGTACTTGAACAATATTCAAGCGCAAAGTGTAGCCAAACCTGCTTGCTTCATTGTGTCGAAAATTGGCTTGTACAATAGTGTCACCCAAAAATACACCTGAAGGTACCCAGGGTTGTTGTTTGATGGTTGTTTTTTGAGGAGGCAAAAGTGAACCAATTAAATGGTACACTTAGCCCAGGACTTTGACTGTTGGCATGTATCCTTCCTCTCAAATTTGCTGGTAACATCCAAAAGATGTCATTTGGAAGCAATTATTGTAGAGGCGGATATGGCGCAGAAATTCTGTAGAGATAGGTGAGGACCCATCTAAAAGTGGCCTAAGTTCAACTGGCGGTTGTGGTATATCTGGAACCTGAACTTTGCCACTTTGACAACAAATCCCTGGTGGCTCCTTCTCAAATCGAAAAGCATAACAGAAAATGCAACATTGACATATGTTGCCAATCGAAACAAGGTTTTCAGCAAATAATACTTGTGGATGATAGTGGAAAGCCAAATTGCCGAAATCATTCCATGTGGCAGCACGACGGTCAACCTGATGCACTTGTTCAGTTTTTCTACGACTTTGTGTAGCCAAAGGGTCCCCAACTGCTTGTTGACTTGCATTTCGAATCTGGTTAGACAGTAGTCGGGCCTGCTGTTGTTCAGGGGCCTCAGCTGCTTGTAGATCAGCCTGCCATAGTTGTTGAGAATGCAGCCGAGCCTGCGTTTGTGCATCTGTCTCAGCTGCTCTCATGTCACGCTGGGTTTGTAGTAGGTCCTGATGTTCTTCTTCAGTTTGAGAAGCTCGAGCTGAAGCCATGTGAAGTGCAGCAGGTGACCTCCTACGCAATGCAGGATTCTTCTTTGGTGGCATGATGACAAATCTGAACAAAATTGGGGAATCAGTTGAGTTTGTAAAAGAGTTCAGTGAAAACAGTAACTTACCAATAATCGAAAGGTGAAAAAGTTGTTTCAAAGGCAGTGAAGTGGTGTTGTAATGATGTCAGAAGTCCAAATTAGTGATGGAATCACTTGCAACTGTCCAACCTGAACAAAATAGGTTCTTTTTGCTTTTGTTGTTTTATGCATACTATGCAACATTTGATTGGGCTTGGTTTCAATTCTTTTGCAGGCAAAAATGTTGGAAAATGTCTGGCTGATAAGCGTTGTATAGAATAAGCATCTTATGAACGTCTTCTAGTTTAATTGCTTTGTTGAGGCCTATAATTTGCACCCAATACTTGCTATATCAAATTTATTTGAAATTCTTCTACTGAATGTTTGTTTGCAGTTAATTCATTTTAGAGTTTTGAACCATGTAAAATTGCTAAATCAAATAAATCGAAAAATGTTTTCTTGCACCATTATATTGACTTTCTCACTGTTTCAGTGGAACTTAGTATCATATCGCTTTTATCAACGAGCCATGTTATTATAATCAATAATGGAGACTTGGGAATATTTTCACCAGAAATTTGGTCAACTTTATTAGAAGGCGTAATTTCGTTTGTGTGCATTGTAGATAACATCCTAAGATCTCGCTTGTCGTGCTATTTGATAGCCAATAGGTTCTTACACGCTTTGCTTTTAGTATCACCTGCCTTCAGTTTGTTGTTCAAAATGGGCATTTCCTTTTGATTCGCATATACAGTGCCACTTGCATTTGCTTTATTATCAAGTAAATAGAAAAATAGTGCGGGGCTTGTATACCATTTATCGACATATAACGTATGAGCTTTTTTTAGATTTTAATAATGTATATTTTTGGCCATTCTTAGGCCCAGAATGTACATTTTTGAATAAGTGAATTGCAGGAGTAAAGGATTCTGCGGTCGCCCATTTATTCTCATCATTGACAAGTTTTCGTTTCTTGTGCTGAAGTTCTTCCAAGGCATCATTTGAATTATTAAAACCACTAGTTGTTTCATCAACTTCAATTTCAATATCTTTCCCGCATCTTTCTTCATCGAAAGTTTCCTCATCACTATCACTCTGCATTATTATTTTCTCCAAGTTCGTATCAGTAAGTCTTCTTTCTCCCATCTTTCATTAAAAAATTATATAGTTGTTTAGTTAAATTTAGTAATAATATTTGAAGTAAAATACTAATCATAAATGTAATAAATTAAAATAAATACTCACTTAAAACAGCACTTACTTCATGGAATGCTACGTGAGGTGTATACTAGTGTACACTCTAATTTATACTTACCGTAACACACAGAGACAGTTCTGCTGCTTAAACAAGTTCACAGACGTTTAAACAAGTTGACAGACGCAGGTACTACGTGGCGAAAATATTTGTGTTGAGCAGCAAACAAAATTAAAAAAAGACGAGTATATACGTCTAGAGCAGTGAAAGAATTAGGGATTAATGGCAGTATTAATTTATATTTTGTTAATTTTTTACTACTTTTACCTCAAGATGTAACCGATGACTGTGATATTCGATCACTAGTTTCAAAATAATGGTTACATGAGTGTTTTTCTATGTAATACCAACAATTTTTGTTATAATTATTTTATTACTACAACTACTATTTTAATTTTTTAGACCAAAATATTGATTTGTTATTTAAAGCGTGGTTTGACTTGGCTTGTGCAGTGCGTGAAAATATCCGCGTTTTCTTAAGTATAAACAACTGTAAAAATGCATGAAAATGTTAAAAAATGATTGAATGGTTTTTACAAAATTACCTACATAAAAAAATAGTTAACGAACAAAAAGTATGAAAGGCCAGTCAGAGGAAAATCTTATGAAAGAAAGAAAGTCATTTGAAGAGCAGTAAAAAGCTTTTGTAAGAACGTGTCAATAAATAAAATCTAAATTGTCAATAAGTATGACAAGTGTCAACAATTTAAATAATTATTTTTAAAAAAAAAGAATTGTGTATGAATTTTTTCCTTGTAATTTATGTAATAATTTTCATGATTTTTATTGTTTATAATAAATAATTTTTGAAGGTATGTTAATGGATTGTTATCCATTATAAATTCAATTTAAATTTTGTAAAAGGGATAGTATGATTTAGTGTAGTTGGATTTAGCGAATTGTCACAATGCCAAATGAAGCAAATATTCAATGAAAACTTATGAAAATACAAAACTTGTGTGCTTGCTCTGCTGAAAAAATATTTAAGATAGCTTTCTGCTTTCCAATAAGATCGAAAATGCTAACCGTACGAGACAAAGGTCAATATCAGTAAATCTCGTGTACCACAAAGACTCTGTGAATCGTATAGAATAATTTTGTGCATGAAACAAGAGGGGATATAAGTTATACTTTCTCCTTTGTTTAATTTCAATTCAGTACAAGTGAGATCTGAAACAAGAGGCACGACCCGTTGTTACCTAGTCTGCCGAGTTGGTCGTTCAAAGCAAAGAAAAATATCTTCTTGAAGAGCAAACCACCATTGAGAATGAAGCAAATGTACGTTGCAGCACATGCCTCTGCCTTTTAGAAAATAGTTCCTTAAGGAACTATTTACTTGCTAAAGCATCTGGCGGGCCTCCACTTACAATTACCCGAGGTAAATATTTACACTTAAATAATTTTTACATATATGCTCAAAGAAAATCTTTAAAAAAAAAGACAAAATATATTTCGGAAAGTATATTTTTAAAAAGTTTCTAAACAAAGTTTTTAACAAACTTTCTAAACAAAGTTTAATATAAAAATAACATATCTACGTTTTGGTTTCAGGTTAAAGTAGTACCCAGCCGCTATCAAGTGCTCTAAAATTGACCACTCTAGCTCTTGTAAATGTACAATTTGGAATGCACAAATACGGAACTATCAATTAACGAACTAAAGAAACTAATCAGAACTGTAAACCAACAATCAAGCACCAAGATGGTAGCAGCAAGATGGTAGAACCTAATTTTTATAGAATTTTTTAAAAGGGAATTTTTTACTGGGCTCAATCAAATCTAGTCTTGAGTCTGATTTTGGAAATAATCCTACCGATGGAGTTGCATCTCTTTATAGGAGTTGTCAATCATTTTTTCAAGATCCTTAAAACTGCTTTGATAGATGATGTTAAGTGGCCAGCTAACCTCCACATTCAACTTAGGCCGTATCATGCGGCCAGTTTGAGGAAAATGAATGCAGGAAGCTTCTTGAAAAAATGGATTCGCTCCAGCAACTTGCTTATACAAAATCGTTTCTCAACCTTCTTTGCATAATTGAGGTATTAAAAAGTTTAAATTTATTTTTAAAAGCTTGCTTTGGGTTTATCCTTTGGCCGGATTTTTCTGAAATAGTTGAAAATTATTTCAAAAGGTGATACATAATGATAAACTGGTGAAAACGTAACACCAAAAAATCACACACTCTTACTCTACTACATCAAAGATTTCATCATTTCATCAAAGATTTCATCAGTCATTTCATCATTTTATCAAAGATTTCATCAGTCATTTCATCATTTTATCAAAGATTTCATCAGTCATTTCATCATTTTATCAAAGATTTCATCAGTCATTTCATCATTTTAGTGAAGAAACTATCGAAACTATTTATCAAGATTTGATGAGCAGTTATAACCATTGGTCAAGGTATAAACGAAACAATAATCATCCAGAGTACAAAGAATAATTTTTATGTTGTACAACATATCTAAACAGTAAGCATTTTTTTAAAACTGCTACTTTAGTTCGATTAATTAGATTAGGCAACAGGTAATTTTTGCTCACGGTCTATATTTTAACCGGTCTACATTTTAACCATTCGGTTACATTTTAACCATTCACGGTTTTCGATTACATTTTAACCAGTTCATTCGGTTACATTTTAACCAGTTCATTCGGTTTTTACATTTTTTTTTCGGTTTTTACATTTTTTTTTCGGTTTTTACATTTTTTTTTCGGTTTTTACATTTTTTTTTCGGTTTTTATATTTTTACATTTCGGTTTTTACATTTTAACCAGTTCATTCGGTTACATTTTAACCAGTCACGGTCTACATTTTAACCATTTTTGTTCCTTAATGCTATTTATATTTATGAATTTTATTATTGTATGTAAAAATATTGAAGAGTATTTGACTAGTATAGTATAATAAGCTATTTTAAATAAATTTCTTGTGAAGAAAATCAAAGAACATGTCTTTCTTAGTAATCAGATGCTATTTGATAGTAATGTAATGTAAAAAATATGATTTTTTTACTTCATTTTGAAATTCAATGTATTTAAGAAGGTTTTAAAGGGCCAATAAAAATTCTTTTAACAGAAACTTTTTTTTTAATAACTGATAGTCCTTTTGCCAGGTTATGCACATTTTAAGGACATTTTTTTGCATTATGGCAGTAGTTTATACTCTAGGAAATGTTGAGATATTTATGCTATGCATAAACTAATGCAAACCACATTTCAAATAACAAATCATTATTTTGGTCTATAGAATGAAAATGGTACATGTAGCAATAAAACAATTATAACAAAAATTGTTGGTATAAAATAGTAGAACACTCATGTAACCATTATTTTGAAACTAGTGATCGAATTACAGTACTAATTACAAATCGAATTAAAGTGATCGAATTACAGTAATCGGTAACTTTTTGAGGTCTAAGTAGCAAAAAACAAACAAAATGTAAACTAAAACTGCAATAAATCCCTTACTCCCTAACTAGTACACCAATCTAACTGAAATTTTATCTTCAGTTTAGTGTGGCCATATTTAACCTTTGTACCGATTTTTATCAAATTATTTGTAGTGGTTCTTATTCTACAGTTGTTTTTGTTGTCGCACTATAAAGTCTAAATTTCACTTAATTTGAACATTTAAATTTGAGCAGCCGTAGCGCAGCGGTAGCGCATTTGTCTCAGAAACAAAGGATCCGTGGTACAAACCCCACATCTTTTGCAAGTTTTGCGACATCGGTTAGGATGAAGGCGTGAACTTTCAGTTAAATGCTCATCCGCGGTACTCTGTGATAAGACCGTAAGGACTTCTTGGGAAAAAAAAGGACTTCTTCAAAAAAAAAATTATTTCTTGTGGACAAAATTAAAAGACTAAAAAATTTGCATCATAGGTTACCTTGATGTGTACACATCAAGGTATATGACCACCCCATATAAGTAGCGTTCTTTGGGTCAGCTGGGTTGACATTATCAGGATCCGTGCTAACCATCAGTCACAACTTGCACTATTTTTCCTGAGAAACGACTCCTTTTTATTCTACAACTACAAAGTTGTCAGTTTCTAAAGTATTTGTTTCTTCACCTGAAGAATCTTTATACCAGTCAGAATTTTCCATATCTCTAAGTTTAGGAATTGAAATAGATGAATCTAAATCAGACTCTTCATACCGTTTCTGTTTTTTGATTATTGCTCGCTTTTCCTTTCCTTTTTTATTTTTCCTCTCATCTTCTTTTATTTTCTCTTTTTGCTTTATTTCCTTTTAGCTGCTATTTCTTGATTTTTCAATTTATTCTTCTTGTTCTTTTTTTTTTTTAGTGACCAACTGTGTCTCTCCAAGACACTATACCGTATCTTTCCAAGACACTATACCGGGTAAACTAAAAAGAATGATTTAGTAACTGACTACCCAGATCAACAACTAAACTTTTTTTTTAATCAGTTGTTTGACCACCCTTATAACTGACTACATATGGAAATTAAACAGACGATAAATAACTTCGAAAATAATTTCGAAAAACAATTATCTAATGTTAAAATAAATGGTACTTGTCTTTTAAAACTAACCTTATTTGTGATGTTTTCTTAGAAAATTATGGAAGTAAACTTAGCCAATGCGTATGAGAGTGGTTTTCTCTTTTTTTTTAAATCATCTTAGAGAGTAGGGTTTCTTTAAACAATTTTCTCCTTCAATTACCTTAAAATAACAACAGAATTGGTTGTTGAAGTTATATTTACTTTGAAGGCCTCTGAGGTGTTTGTTTTTTAAATTTGTACAATACATAAACTATATATTCCTAAAATTTTTGTTTGGTATAACAAAATATAGAGTTAATAACCATATTTGAGTGTGGCTTTGTCACGTGAATAAAATATTATTAACAACTAGCTAGCTCAACGCGTTTGTCAGTTCAAGTTAGTGTCAAAAGTGTTTATCAGTTCAAGTTAGTGTCAAAAGTGTTGAAACACTTTTAACACCAATTATGATTATAATTATTATCAATTGCGCTAATGCTTAAGCTCATAGAAATAGATTAAAAGGTTGATTTGAAACAAGAGCTTTGTGAGTTTAAGACATTAGTGTAATAAACTCACAAAGCTCTTGATTGTGTCTTCTACTGACATTAGTGTTGTATTCTAATAACCGAAGCATAAAAAAACTTTTTAGCTCCTTCTGATCTCCTTGAATTCAGTGCAAAGATTTTTTAACTTGCAACGTTGCATTTTAGGCAATAAAAAAGAAACTAGAAATCAATGGCGCTTTAGGGACAAATTGGCATCTCCAAGATATAAACGGAAATTTGTAGTAATAAATAGAAAACCAACTTTATCTCTAGTGCATATCTAACTGTCATTGAACAGCTAGTTAAATTTAAGAAACGTTTTCTTTTTCAAGTTGTTTCTACTAAGTAAGCTAGAAATATACGGATTGAAGGTATGGGTATTAAGTGATTCTGAGTCCTTGTATTTCATAATAATGTAACCATATATAGATTGAGTGTAGGGGAAAGCCCAAGTCGGCGGGTAACTCCGGACACTTGATGTACAGCGTCAACTAAAAAAGCTATATGACTTTAAATATTATAAAAACATTTGTTGAGTGAAAATATGGCATATGCAAAATATTTATCAATCAATAAAACTCCAATTTTGATTCATGTCTTTTTTCTAACATGTGTTCTTTTATATTTTGCATATTATTAGGGTTCATAATAATATACTTTTTTGCTTCTAAATCAATAGATAAATATTTATACTTTTAAAAAAGTCTATCGATAATTTTTTTTCTGTTAGCACATGCAGACATATTTTTTTATTTTTTCCTTGGGTGTCCGGGGCTACCCGACTTTCCCCTACGTTACGTTACATAGCAGCGGTAAAAAAAGTTTTATAAATATTCATTTTGAGCAAGCTTTGTTACGACGTGAAATGATGCTGGCACCATTAAAAAATAAATAACAAATTCCTATCAACTTGTTTCCAGGTACAAGTTTACTTGAGTAATTTCGGTTTTCAAATTAACTTTACTGTAGTTTCTTATGTACCTAAAGAAAAAAAAAACTGTTATATTAATATCAAATTTTTACTATATTGCAGCATATCGAAAGACTAACAGAAGATGTCACGGTTGAATAAACAATTTTTTTATTTTCTAAAAAAATGCATCTCTATCATTTTTGTGGCTCAATGGTCTAGCGGTATGATTCTCGCTTTGGGTGCGAGAGGCCCCGGGTTCGAATCCCGGTTGAGCCCATTTCTTTTATTTGCGAATCTTATTCAAATAAAAGTTTTGCATCAGATATTTTAATAATACTCTTTTGAATATCTCTTTCATCGCTATTTGTTATTCATAAGCTACTTTTGAGTTTCATTTTAAACACCAAACGTTGTCCCAAAGATAAATAATAAAGTATTGTTTAATGAAGTTTTAGTAGGAAAATTGAAAAGAAAAAAAATTTGGGTGTAAAAAGTAAACCAATATTCGAAAAAATTGTTTCCAGTTAACTTCTGAACAATTACGGTTTGTTTGGTAATGCATGGAACATAATTGGGTACCGAGAGCTAAGTATGAAATGAATTACTAATGTATATCTTTCAAAAAGAAGTGGAAAAGAAACTTCTTTTGCAGAAGAAAAAATGGGTGCAACTATTTTTAAAAGATAATTTGAACGGCATCTTTTTCCTTTACATGCAGTTAAGGAAAAATATGGGAAGAATGTAGTTCAGAGAAGGTTATTATTGAATAGCCTGATAAAACTGCATAAGAGCAGAATATATTTCTACAATATATTCTACAATATATTTCAGTATATATTTCTACAATATCACATGTATCGTTCTTGAGACTAAAACCGCCATAGGTGTTCAACCAACAGGGTGACATGTGCTTGTATGAAACACCGAAATGTTCAATTTGAGGTTTGTAAATCTAATATGAAGGCTGTTTTAAATGAAAAAAACTGCTGAGGATATAATCATTTGTTTGTTTTTTTCGCAAAGTAACAAATGAGAAATGCACTTTTAAAAATGTGTATTATGTAAAGACATTTGTAATGGTTTTACAGAGTAAGTGTATTGTTAATCTAAATAATATTTCTGCTCATAAAATCAAAACACTCAAAAGTAAAATGTCAATTAGAATATCAAATATAACTAGATTGATAAATTTGCACCGATTAACTTGATGTAAAGAAAGCTTAACATCTTTATACGCAAGGTGTTAAAGTTGTTTTGAATTAGCTCAGTAAACCTGAAGTTTTCGTTAGTGATAATTTTGCTGCCGGAGATCCTGTCGAACAGTGTGCCCAGAATATTTTTTTAGGAAAAAATTCATAACTCTGTTAATTATTTATGAAACCGTTAACTATTTACATCTAAAAGTAACGGATTTTTATATAAATCCAGATCATACTTAAACAAAAAAGCCTTAACTCAACCTTATTACTCATATATTCACACGTATATAAATTATGCCAACATAGCTTCGGGAAGCACCGAAAAAAGTAAGTTGAAATTGTTTTTATCGCCGTCAGAAGCATGCGATCCGATTGATTACTTTTGCGGATCGTTTTACTCATTTCAAACCATTATTTATGGAGATGAAAATAATTATTATTTACGAGCTCAATGTATATAACAGGTCATGCTTTATTTACATAAGGAAAAACGATTTAACTTTACCTATCTTTAAAGTCTTTTTTTTCTCTAAACCCGTTTAATAAATATTTTCTGAGAAATAAAAATTGTGTATATAAACCAACTTGCAGAACAAAATTTAATAAATTTTGCATTACATTTCGAGCACCATATGTTTGGAATAAAATTGTTATACCTTGTTTTGATATATTCAATACATTTCCGATCTTTAAAAGTAAACTTAAAAATTTTTTTAATCTATTGATGATATATTTAAATACTTTTTATAACCACGTATTTGTCTTTTTAATTGTAAGACTGTTGTATTTTTTCTTTCCTAATATAAAGAGATGTCTTGCTATATTTACTTTGTATGTATGTATATATATATATATATTTATATATATATATTTATATATGTATTTATATAACGGGTTATAACTAAAAAACGGTAATAACTTTGAAGTGTCATAACTCCCTTGGTTCAAGAGATAAAACTTAGTTTAAAATAGAAAAAATAGTATAATACTTGGGCAGTTTGTTTGCATATTAAGTTTTTTCAATCAACCGTTGCGTTTTACATAGTCTTATTGGGGCTTTATTGACTTCGAAAGGCGCTGTACAAAGGGTTTTTCCATTTTTGAAAGGCATTACTTAATTCTGTTGCGCAATTTTTTGAGATAATCAACTTTCCAATTATTCTCATACACTTTTTATTTTAAAGTACTCCAAAAATCTTCAATTGGATGACATTCAGGCACATTTGCAGAATTATCTACCGCAAATGTGCCTGAAATAGCCGACCGCATTTCGTTCGAGTTGTCTCTATATGGCCATAAGTTCTTAATGGAATCTTCTTCTTCTTTGACCTGATTAAAAACCTTGTTTTTAATGTTTTGCTGGTATATACTTGGTGCACTTAAATTTCTGAGCTGCTTGTGTTTGCAATATGCCGTCTTTGTGGTCAAACATTGTTTTAAGTCTTTCAATGTTCTTTTTTGTCTTAATTTTAGCAATCCTACCATTTCGAGGGACTACCTGGTGCCCATAATTATTTTCAGCGCATTGAATAATGGTATAGATCGTTTTAATTGAAATTTTTTCAGCAAGAAATTGATCAACTGTTACTTTTCCCTCTAAATCGATTTTTCAAATAGAAGCTATACAAACGTTCTCGACGGGATTCTTGTTTTTCTTTCTAACAAAAAATAAATTTAAGTTTTGTAGAAAATTGAAAATGCTGCAAACTAGGTAAGATTGCAACCATAATTATATTACTGTTATATAACTTTGTCATCAAAGTCATTACATTTTTAGTTACAACACGTTATTTGCATATTTATAAATTCTTACAATAAGATCTGACTTTTTTAATTATATATAACATTTGTGGTTTGATTTATATTTTGAATTTATATCACAATTTATTGTAATTTTTTAGTCTCCTTTATTTATTGATGTATAAAACTTCTAGAAGGTTCTAATGATAAAATCATTATGATCTTCTTACAGAAGCTTCATTTGTTTATTTTTGTAAACAACAACAAAAATGTAAAAAAAAAAAAAAATATATATATATATATATATATATATATATTTATTAAATAGCCTCACTATCCTTATAACACAACAAGCTTCTGGCTGACTAAGTTATTTTGAGATTACATTGATTCTGAGGTACGACTTATAATGTAATTACTTATGGGTAATTACAAATTTACTCTAATTACGACTAATATATGAGTAATATAACTTTTGGAAAATGATATTATATCATATTCCAAATCAAGTATATTTGAGTTCAAAGTAGTTTAATATTAAATACAAATATACATCA
Source organism: Hydra vulgaris (assembly GCF_038396675.1). Taxonomy (NCBI): domain Eukaryota; kingdom Metazoa; phylum Cnidaria; class Hydrozoa; order Anthoathecata; family Hydridae; genus Hydra; species Hydra vulgaris. Next base: position 40,924,389 of record NC_088923.1, read on the forward strand.
GTCTTATTGATTTTATATGATTACAGAAAACATTCTCGAGTCATCATTTTTTCCTCGCTAAGGGTATTGTTCACATCTACTTTACATACCTTTTGTGGTATGTTCAAGTTTTCCTCATTTTCTACATTGCAAAAGTCTTATTTGACTGGCTTTTTTACTTTTATTGGATGTGTTCTTATTATAAGTCTGAAGTAAATGTCATGTTGTCACAATGTCACAATGACATATGTTACCCTAAAACTTTTTCCTGATTTAAGTTTTTATCAATGGTGAACCAATGTAGAATACATACTATGTCATTGGCATTACTTCTGGAACAGTTGCTATATTGGAAAAAAACTTAAACCACTTTCAATAAGTAAACCACTTTCAATAAGAATAAACTGAGTTTTATTTAAAATGCTTCTTTACAATCTTCCTAGTTTCCTTTTCTTTGACTAGAGTAACAGGCATGCCAAAATTAATGGGATTGGATTAGTCCAGATTACTTGGTTTTTTGAATCTTTAATTTTAAGGGGACGCCAAAAGAAACAAATATACTTTGTTCCCTTTAAGTCTATAATTTGAGGATCAGAAAACTAATGGCGATAGTTGTGATTTCCATAAGCATGAAGTCTAAATTTACCCTCTACATGTACGAAATGTAAATGTAAAGGGTAAATTTTAAATTTTGTTTTGAAAAAACCCGGATATATCAACCCGGATATATCAACCCGGATATATCAAGCAGAGACTCAACAGTATCTTTGATAACACTGTTTATGGGAGATGAAGTCTTTTTGATTGTGTAGCTCCCCTATCTATTATATCAATTATGAATGATGGTGATGCTGCTGCAGGTGAATTCCCAGACAGTTTTATCGCAAACTCCTTTCTCCAAATTTCCAATTCGAACACAAGTTTCCAATTCAACTACACTTTTTTTTTTATACAATTCATCCACAAAGTTATTTTGTTTCAACTTTAAACATTTTTCTATATGCCTTTTAATTTGCTTTAAAATTTTCTTGATATTTTCTTTTTCATCTTTTAAAGTTAGATTATATCTCAATTTGATTGTTTTTGAGAAGTTATCAAAGATATTATTGGATCGTCTGTAAAAAGTGAATTCATAATCACGCAACTAATAAACTTTATTTTTAAATTTAAAATGATTTAAATAAATAATTTTTTTATACCTTTCATTAAAAACCGATTTCAAACTCACTAAAAAAAAGTCAATGAATTGAAACATGTCAAAACATGGCCACAAATTGAAATATCTCAAAAAGATTCTTTCTGAGGACATTGTTTGCAAGATATCACAAGCACCTCATCAAACTAGAATTAAATGACGTACAGTTCTGGAATTTTCGGAGAGTGATGACATCGAAAACCTGTGACATCGCTGATTTTCTTGATTTTTTATGCTTTTTATTTATTAGAAACTCAATAATTTTATGTTAATGTGTTATAAAAACTTATTTTTCTCTTTTATTAACAATGTGTAATAAGTGTCTCTAATCCATAATAGAGACTAAGTGTCTCTAATCCATACCTAACTGTTATTGAGCAGCAAGTTAAATTTGTAACATATTAAACAAGTAATAGAATACATAAACATGTAAACATGTAATAGATTGAGTATTTGGAGTACGTTACAATAGAGTGATAGTACTAGAGTGGCTCTTAAACTAACTGATCATCTAAATGAAAGTTGAAGATCCATAGCACTGAAAAAAAAATTTATAAACATTTGTTTCGAGCGAGCTTTGTTTAATGATACTGGCACTATTAAAAAATTGTTAACAAATTCCTATCATTTTAATTCCAGGGCAAATTTACTCGAGTAATTTTGGTTTTCAAATTAACTCTACTATGGTTTCTTATGTACCAAAGAAAAAAAAACAGTCATACTAATTTGAAACTTTTATCATTATAATATTGAAATAGTTAATAATCAAAATAATTAACCACGTAAATGTTATAAATTAAAACAAATACCAAGGTAGAGTTAATACATTAGACCAGGTTGTCAGATGCTACTTAAGTTGCCGAAAGAGTAACCATTGTTGATTTATAATTTTTTGTAATCTTAAATATTGCAAAATACAACGTTATAGTTTTATTCTTCTTAATTTATTCCAAGTTTAAAGCCCTTATTGTAACTTTATTTTCTCCAAAAAGGTAAAGCTAAATATGAAATTGCTAGATGTCTGTAAACTTGAAATGTTTTTGAGACTTATGAATGTCAAAGACTAGATTACCACTTTCAAGTAAATGCAATGCTCCATTCAATGATTTGCAGCATATCCAAAGACTAATAGAACATGTCACGGTTGTATAAACAATTTTTTATTTTGTAAAAAAACGCATCTTTTTAATTTTTATGGCTCAATGGTCTAGCGGTATGATTCTCGCTTTGGGTGCGAGAGGCCCCGGGTTCGAATCCCGGTTGAGCCCTTTTGTTTTCTTTATAATTCTCAGATAAATAAAAATTTTGCGTTTAATTTTTTCGTAATAGTTTTATAAATTTCAGTTATGCAAATATTTAAAAATTCTTTAATTTTTTTATAAGTGTAAAAACACCTTTTAAAATTACTTTGCTCTGATTACAATGAACATTGTTAAAAAAGTCAAAAGCAATTCCACAATACAAAACTTATATATTTAAAACGATCGGACAAAAATAACATTGGCAAACATCACAAAAAGACAACAATTTCAGTGGGGCTAATAAGTCGTAGGATTGTTAGTAGCTCGTTACCTAAAATGTTTTTGAATAATGATTGTTTTTTTAGATAGATAGTAAAATACTTAGACATTTAGAATTTTATTGGTTGTATTTTATTGGTTTTATTTTATTGGTTCTATATATTTCTCTCTTAAAAACAAAATAACAAAATAACTATTATTATTATATTTACTCAAAATAAATTTTTTTATTAATTCATTTTTATTCGCTTTGTGATATCTATTGCCAATCAACTGCACCTTTTTGGGCAAAGAATTCTTTGAAGGAATCGCTTACATTTTTTTAGTGTCAGTTCTGTTATTTTATGTACTGCTATAACAGCTAAACCATTTACACTTGGCCCCCTATTTCTCCTATCATCAAGTTATATTTTATTCGGTTCATCCTATTTAACATAGTTTGAAGGGCAATAATTATTATTGTTATTTGTATTTTCAATTATAATAAAATGTAAAGCAACTACAGCATTTGTGGTTGCAGTAACGTTTTCAGTATTACCTATAATTTGCTTTTTGAAAAACACGAAATTTATTTAAAACGTTATCAAATGAGTTTTGAATAACTCGTCGCGCTCTACTAAGTCTGTAATTAAAGACAAGTGTTTCATAGTGTCTCTTTTCAATATAAATGTGTCGTCTACAATGAAAACATAGGGCATAATTTTTTGAGAGATAGTAGATATGTTGGCATGGCACTCTATGTCAAATTCCAATTAATTAATGTTAAAGGAGACATTCAAAAAGATTTGAAAAAAAATCTCATGATCATAAAGTGCTAAATTGTTAGAAAAACTTTATATTGCCTTCTTAACTTTTTTCGTTGTAAATCTTCTTGTCCGAAAACGCGTTTTTTTTTTTCAATTTTCCTCTTTGCAATAAATATTCATGTATAACTTTTTGACTAGAAGTAAAAACTCAACTTTTCCACAGCTATTTAATTGCAAAATAGTACTACTTTTGATGAAGCAAAAATCGGTTTTGTTTTGATTTTGAGATTGACACATTATCGCGGCACAAAATTTTGATTTATCTTCGTATGTGGAGCAGCGAAAAAAATTACATGCATGGATTTTTTTCGCCTAGTGTAGACAGCCTTAAGAGCAAAAAAAATTGCGAGAACCTGGGCTAGAACAGTTGCGAAGACAAATTTGGAAACAAGATTGATTGGAATAAAAACAAGAATAAACAAAGATTACCAAGATTGAAATAAAAACAAGATTGGAAAGAATAAAAACACAAGACCCTGCGCATAAAAAGCTAAAAATTACTTATTTTTTTGATATACTGAACCATATTGTATGGATTTTGCTAAATTAAAGTCACTTTTTGAACGCTTAATTAAAAAGTGTGAACTTCGCTCAATTAAAAAGTGTGAACTAGCTCCAATGAGTTGCTTGCAAAATGCATGCATGTAAAAAATCAGAACCTAAATTGCGAGAACCAGAACAGTTGTAATAACAACTTTGCTGACCTTAAAAAATAACTTTTATTGTTTTCAAAAACTAAAACAAAACTGCATATTTAGAAAAATTCTATCAAGCGTTAATGACGATAAAACCAACATCAACAAATTGAGAACGAACATTTTTTTTAGCATCTAATATCTGACAAGAATTCCTTCTAAATTATCTTTGAGTGCATAATTTTTTTTAGTGAAAAATAATTGCTCTGGTATGTAATAAACACTTATACAAGTATTTATACCTATACAAGTATTTATTTTCACTTACGTAAGTATTTTAATTTAGTTTTTTTTTTTTTTTGCTAGTATATTTAAATGCATTTTATTATAAATTATGTTTGTAAATATTATCGCAACATATTAAAAAAGTAATGTCAAGTTTATATGGTAGTTTAACATCATAAAAAAAGTACATAAAAACATATTGACGTTAGGCGTTAAAGCCGGCTAAAAATCGGTTTATTTACCATAACATTTACTAAATCCCTTGTTTTTAATCGGCGTGAAGACGTAATAAACTTCCTTGTTATTGTTAAAGTTGTGAGAAAAAAGAAGAAAATTAGACCTGGAACCGAGCCCAAACTCGACAAATAATTGTAGGCTCAACTCGGACTTAAAAAGTCTAAAATGACAGGGCATTCCTAAACCCTAGGTATAAGAGAATTATAAAATGGTTTGTTTTTACTTAAACATAATATCATTGGTAGTTCACTAGTTTAGTGCGCAGTCCTCCGCATTGTTTCTTTGGGTTTAAATTCACCACTTAGCATAATACATTTCTCAATTTTTTCAAATTTGCCGTATATATTTATAACAAAAAATTATATAATTACAAAACTACAATATTAAATTTATTTTTAAATTATGCGCATTCCATATATCGTTTCATATACCACCCGCAAACATAACTTATGCTAAGAGACACTTAAAGACGTTTGCACGTAACGCTTTACAAATGGAATTTTAAGATTTGCGTAATTTTAAAATGACATATTATTATTACAAATATATTTACATATTTGTATTTAAATTTCCTATACTCCTTTATGAAAACGTGCTAAGAGACTCATTACCTTGGTTGTAATGCCTGCCAAGAGTTCCGTGTCAAACACGCACGATTGGACACTACTACTACTATTTCTACTACTACTACTACTACTACTACTACTACTACTACTACTACTACTACTACTACTACTACTACTACTACTACTACTACTACTAATTCTACTAATACTACTACTACTAATAATAATAATAATAATATAAATAATAATGATAATAATAACAATAATAAAAATAATAATTATTATAATAATAATAATAATAATAATGCAGTTACTACTATTACTACTACTACTACTACTACTACTACTACTACTACTACTACTACTACTACTACTACTACTACTACTACTACTACTACTACTTCTACTACTACAAATTAAGTTCCGCATTAATATAAAGAAAATATGGTTAATGTTTAAGTGTTATGAATTTTTAAGTAACTACCTTTTTCTTTTAACGTTTAAGATATTCTAGTATGTGAATCCACTTAAAGTAAAAACCTTCCTTTTTTTATTTTTACTACGATTACTTTTTTTGTGAAAACTTAATCCTTTCAAAAATTTGTAATTTTTCACTTTTAAAAGGTTTTAAGAAGGAAACAAAACTAAGCTGTACGCCATTATATTGCCATTTATACGTAAAACTTCATCGACTAAGCTTTAATTTTAGTATTTTACTAAAAACTTTGCAGTTGGGTTGGTTTTTTATAAAGAGCTCGTCAGTAATACTTTTCGCTCATCGCTTTTCGTGTTCCTTTAAAACGCCAGTAGATATTCTTTATGCTTTAGTTTCGACATTATTAGCTTTTAAATTATTTGAATTGCTCAGAATACATTTTTGTTCACTTTTATTGAAGGATTTCGTAAGAGTAGCAGTTTGCTTAATTTTTGAATTGATGTATTCTCTAAATGATTCGCATATGTTTTAGCTGTAATTGTCGTTTGCAAGTTGCGCGTAAGCATACGTCTGAACTTTCTTTATAGGCTCTTGCGTTAATATGAAACATTAAATATTTTGTGATTTTATATATTTCAATCAAATTATAGTTTACTTATAGTTTACTTATAGTTTAGCATTTCTCTATTTTTGTTAAAACAATCTTAACCTTGGTCAACTTGTTTGAAATTCAGTGACATTCGATATTCTTTGAGACATTTTTTGTTTTATTGTATGGAGTGAGATCTTTAATATTGCTTAGGATAATAGTTGTACCCAATACAATTATATCTGAAAGGTTTGTTTATAAAGCTGATGACGATGATATTGATAGTGTTAATGTTGTTAAAATTGATATTGGAGTTGTCTGAAAAAATGTTTACTTTATTTTGCATTTGTGTAGCTACATAAACTTTTATTCTTTTTTAATTTGTATAGTTAAAAAATTTCCCACAACCTTGCTTCCATACTTCTTAAAAACTTTCTATTTTTTCAATGACATTGATTAATTACTTAACCCATTAATTGGATTTAAAATAGAGCATTTATGAAATTTTGTTTTTGATTTTAGTTTGCCATTGATGAGTGGGTAATAGACATGGTGCGCAGAATAATTAGTTTATTCAATTGTTTGGTTGGTTTAAATCATTGCAAATAGTACACACAAAAAGATGCACGTAAGAGTTTAACATGTGGTAAGTATCTTGTATTTAAAGATTTAACGTTGATTTAAGTAAAAGTTTAGATTTTAAATTATCTATTGTGCGTCGAGTCCAAATCTCTGGTATTACTTACAGGTCTTCTACTTATCTTTCTCTTTTTCTTTTTTTCTTTATTAGGTTTAAAGAAAACAAATTCAGTTAGATTGTAGATTACTGGTCAAGGTCCTAATTTTAGTTCAATCTTTGAACCCTTTTCATTATTCCTCAGCATTGAAAGCATATACCATCATCTTTTCAAAATCCTCAGTATAAAACATATAAATATATAAAGCATTTATAATACATTTTTTGTGGATGCGTATATGGATAGCCCTTATAAGTTCGGATGGAAAAACAACATTCTACTCTGATAAGATGTTTTATTAAAAAACACTACCACCTCAAAGACTTTCTTTAAATATTCTGCATAATGTTTTTAGGTTTGTTTCATGAGACTCATTCTTACGCATTTTTTATAACTAAAATACAAGATTTGATGTAAAATCTAAACTTAAAAAAGTAACCAGAGGCAAACCAAAACAAAGATAAAACTTTTTTTTTAAAAAAAAGTTTAAAACATGCAAGTAGAAAATGTGCAATAAAAGTTGCAACTTTTAATTGTAAGCTTTTAATTGCAATTAAAAATTGTAATAAAATAAAGATATATAGAGCATAAAAATAATAATATATGCTTAGCCATAGTCATAAGAATTTCTTTTTATGACTATGACTTAATTTTTTGTTTTATTGATAACCTATAAATCAAGCTCAATTTTCCCGCGTATTTTATTGCATAAAAACTAATAAAATTTAATGTTTCAAATGAAATACGTTTTTCTTGGCCAAACTTTTATCAATTTATAAATTAAGACATGGTGAATAAATCTTTCATTGCAAACTGACTGCAATTTGTGATTTGAAAAATGTCAACAGAAAACAGTTTTCGTTTTTTTTTAAGTCAACAATGTTTTAAAAATGACAACAGAAAACAGTTTTTTTTTTTTTAAGTCACCAATGTTTGTCGTAATACAATATAATAAAGGCCCGTAGAAACCGGGGGGGCAAAGGGGACATTTGCCCTCCCAATAATTTTTGAAATAAATAATAATTTATTTGTATTTCTAGTGCCTACCTAATTTTTCTTTCAAACTTTTTTCGATCTTAAATATTCTTCTTTTTCCCCAAATAATATTTTCTTTGCAAAAGCTTTTATAAAATGCTAACGCAGGTTGATAAAGTTTCTTTTTTTCCATGCTTCTCTGATATTGATACATCCGTGTATTTACCTGCATTTTGGTTTCACCTGCGTGAACTTTGGAACAGTTGCAATTTATTCAGTGACGGATGCAGCATTTTTTGATGTTTGAGATTAGCCAACTTCCACACATGGAGCAAACACCAAACATTTGTTTGGAGTTTGCTCCATGTCTGGAAGTTGGCTAATCTCATTTTCGTTTGCTTTATATTAAAATTCATTGATAAATTTTAATTTTCATTATATAATCTTTCAGCGTTTAAAAATTATGACCATATAAAGTGTAACCCCCCCCCCCCTTCAATTTGAGGGGATTACAAATTTACGTTGGATGAAATTCAAGACCTATTTTGTTCCCAGCCTCCAATCATCGCAATTTTTGCAAAGCATTATTATTTTACGTAAGTATAAACATACAACTGTTATGAAGTTTGCTCCATGTTTGGAAGTTAGCTATCTCAAACACCAAAAAATGTTCACAGTATGGCTCGTCGTAAAATCTCTGTGTTGAAAAACCGTGGTTATGATACGAAGTATTACATTTATTTTAATAGTTAACTTAACAACTCTGTTCTAAAGCTTCTTTGTTAGTCAGATGTGCAATTTAAATACTATAGTAATGCCAGAGATTGTAGAACTAAACTTTTTTTGCTTATTAAAAATTCGTATTAGATTTAATTATAACAACTAATAAATATATATCATATAAAATATATATTAAATAAAAAGTAAATATATTATTATGTAAAAATTAAATGTATATTAAATAAATACATATTATAAACAAAAGTAAATGTAACTGGCGAGGTGAGTGTCCTTAAAAATTCTTAAAAAGTACCGGCTGCTTTAAAAAATAACTCAATTCAAATTTGTCAAATACCCAACTAGCCGACTATATTCCTCAAAAAACCGGCTATAACTAAAATATCGCCTTCTTTAGGAAAATGTAACAACCTCCTCTCCTCACTCCCCCTCCCCTTCCTCTCCTCTCACACACACTCATCCCTTCTTTATAGAATTCCCTCTGGGTGCTTTATTTATTTGATTTTCATGCAATGAAGACATCAGTTTTCAATATTTCTTGAAAATATTAGGTGATTCCAAACTTTAGGCCACAGTTGTTAATTATACCAAATAGGCAAGGGAAAATATTTCTTTATGAAAATGTATTAAGCACAATTTTTGTTACGACGTTAATTAACAATGGCACCATTAAAAATAAAGAAGAAATTTCTAACAGCTTATTGTCAGGTTTACATCGACAAGTTTACTCGAGTATCTTTTATTTTTAAATTGACTTTACTTGGATTTCTTATGCAACTAAAGAAAAAAAAACAGTCACATTATTATTAAATTCTTATCGCAAAAATGAAATTTTTAATAATCAAAATGAAGAACCACGTATTATTCTAGATTACAACAAATATAAAGGTGGAGTTGATACATTAGATTATGTTGCCTGTTGCTACAAATCTACAGTCGCCAAAAGAGTAACCAATGTCCATTTTGATATTTTTTAATATTTTAAATATTGCAAAATACAATGGTTTTCTTTTATTCTTCTTAATTTATTCAGAATATAAAGTCCATATTTAACTTTATTTTCCTGTCCTATAAAGTACAAGCTAAACATAGAATAGATGTCTATAAACTAGAACTGTTTCTGTGACTTGTCAATGTCAAAGGCTCAATTCTCATGTTCAAGTAGGTCTCATGTTCTACCTACAGTAGGTCTCGTGTTCTACCTACATGCAATGTAGTCTCATGTTCTACCTACATGCGATGTAAGTAGGTCTCATGCTCTACCTACATGCAATGCTGCATTCAATGATTTGCAGCATATCCAAAGACTAACAGAATATGCCACGGTTGAATAAACAATATTTATTTTGTAAAAAAACGCATAATTTTCGTTTTTGCGGCTCAATGGTCTAGCGGTATGATTCTCGCTTTGGGTGCGAGAGGCCCCGGGTTCGAATCCCGGTTGAGCCCATTTCTTCTCTTTATGATTTACGAGTCAAATAAAGTTTTTGTATCAGACTTTTTAGTAATATATTCTTTTTTTCTATTAGACGAAGCAAACAATTTGATCTCTATTAAAAATTCTCAAATTTTTTTTAATTGTAAAAATATTTTTTTTTTTAAATGAACTTAGTCAAGAAATTAAAAGAAAACCACAAATATTTTCTTATGTAACGACTTATAACTAAAAAACGGTAATGACTTAGAAGACAAAGTTATATAACATACTTTTTATTCATTATGGTTGCAATCTTACCTAGTTTGTAGAGAATTAAAATAAAAGAAGTATTGAAGAGAATTGAAAATGCTACACATTTTCAATTCTCTCCAATACTTCTTTTATTTTAATTTAAATTATTTTTGTTAGAAAGAAAAGCAAGAAACCCGTCGTGAAAGTTTGTATTGCTTTTATTTCAAAATCGATCGAAAGGGAAAAGTAACAATTGATCACTTTCTTGCTTAAAAAGTTTCAATTAAGTGGCAGTGGCGTACCGAAGGTGGGGCGGGGGGGGCGAACTCCCCCAGGCTCCGTCTGGGAGTAGGCCCCCAAATGTTAATACAATTTATATTTTTTTTTACTTTAGCCGGATTTTGTAATAGTCAACATTTTTGTTCTGTAATCATAATTGTTTACAACAAAATGAACCTGAAACATGATCGTATCTGCTTGTCAAGATAATAAACATCCACAGCAAACAAACCAAGATGTAAGAAATTGAAATGACATCTTGGCCAATAACAACCAGCGTGACTGTTTTGGAGGCCCTCCGCGAAGCTTCCTCCCCCACTACGAGTCTATGGTTCATGATAGTTCAGGCATACTGACGGATGTTTATGTTGTTTCGTTAATGTGATTAATATACTCTATCATTCAGTACCTCAATAATTCGAGAGCAAATCACGTCTTCAGTTCGTCATCACCAAGTTACATGGTAAGTTATAATTTTATTCCTCTATATAGGCCTAACAAGGCTGCGTGAGAAGATTTTAGTTATCAGGTTATAATTTTATATCACACGTTGTTTTATGTTAAAGCCACATAAGGGGCCTGTCCTTAAACACTATCCGTATTGTCAATTTAATTACTTGGTTTTTATTAACTAATTTTGACCTTAATAATGAGTAGACCTAGCCTAATTTGGTAACTAATAATTTTTATCAGTAGTACGAAAACATTTAGTTATGATATTGTTTGCTCGTCCTTGCGAATTTCCCATATGGAAGGAGCTATTACCATAGGTGGCATGGACAAATTTAAGCCCGAGACCATGATAACATTCATCTTGGGGGCCCCAGATTCCGAAAACATTAAAATTAAAATCGATTATTTTTAAATTCCTCATATTATTCTTATGGTTCATAAATCCAATTAATATCTAGCTTATTTGTGAATATTAATAAATATAATAAATATAATAATTAAAACAAACATAATAATGATAATAAATATAATAGATATAATAAATATAATTAATATAACAAAAATAATAATTATAATAAATATAATTATCATAATAAATTTAATAAATATAATTATCATAATAAATTTAATAAATATAATAAATATAATTAATATAACAAATATAATTAATATAACTAATATAATGAATATAATAAATATAATTAATATAATTAATATAATAAATATAATTAAAATAATTAATAAATTAATATAATTAATATAATTTATATAACAAATATAATAAACATAATAATAGTTGTAAATATAATAAATAATATATTAAATATAATATACGTCAAAACAGAAAACACACAACTAACTAAATTAGAGACACATTAATATACAATGAGAACATCTAAATTCCCCTTTGAACAGCTGCTCTGAAAATACTCGTTAAAGCATTAGCAATAATAGGCAATCAAACGATTCCCTTAAGAAAATTCTAGAATAAACAATTCCCGTGGAGACAGCCAATCTCTGACAACCTGTCTCTAAAGTAAAACCACGAATAATAACAAAAAATAATTCCAATAAAAAACGTTATTAAACACACCTTAAGAATTACCTAACTTTATTCGTGGAGACATGCGAAGCTCTGATGCGTAAATAGAACAATAGGCCATTGAAAACCTACAACGATAGAACAATGGAATTTTAAAACCAGAAATTTTACATTTTTATGTGCGCACATTTCACTTTAAATAAACAGTTTTATCTTACAGTGTTTATTTATTAGGTTTGGTTCGTTTTCAAACCCATAACGTGAAGGTTTGTTTTATTTTCTAAATACTTTATTGTCTAAAATAGAACAATTATTTTCAAGTCAAGAGACCTGTTGATAACATAAAACGAAACTATCCCAGTGGATGGGAAAAGAAGAAGAAACAAAAAGCCAAAGAACAAGAACTACAACGGTTGTCGGGTTCAATACTTAATTTTACTAAACGGGCACTATCCCAGGCAAACAATGAAGCAGGGCCAGAGGAGGGCCCTGAATCTTTAGAAGGCCCAAGTACAAGCTATGGCCAACGGAATGAACAAACAAGCAATGAAGAACAAGAAAAAGGAGAAGAAGAACAATACAAAAGGCAAGAAGAAGAAGACATAACCAATTCGATACGTTCTGAATCAGACGCAAATTCAGTACACGAATCAGAAGATTTAACATTAAATTCTGATGTTGGAAACTGGCCCACTCCAATGCCAGATTATCTCAGAACCGATGTTATAAGACAAGGCAGTGAAATTTACCAGAACTTGAAGGGGCCATTTGATCCAGTTCATAAACCAGGAGAAAATTCAAAGGGTCAAAATAGACAGCTGACAAAAAGCTGGTTTTACTAGAAGCTTCCAAGTGGAGAACAGATTTTGAGGAAATGGATTGTTTATTCTCATGAAAAAAAATCACTGTTTTGCTTTTGTTGCAAGTTGTTTGATAAGAACGATAATCCAACGACCAAATCAAGTTTCATCACAGGATTCAATAGTTGGTGGAAATTGAATCCTAAAGTATCAGATCACGAAAACTCTGAATTGCATATTAACAATTTAGAAAAATGGAAAACACTTGAAGCAAGGCTTCTCCAAAACAAAACCATCGACGCTGCTCACCAAGACGTAATGGAAAGAGAAAGAGTTATATCTTTTTTTTTTTTTTTTTTTTTTTCGTAAGTTTTTGTTTACATTTGACGTAATATATATATAAATTACATATTTTTTTCAAATACAAACAAGGCTTCTAAAAGAAGATCAAATGATCTTATCGTCAGAAGCCTTTTACAAAACAGAGTACATAAAGTATTATAAAAACGCCTTTTTACAATAAGAGAACGTAAAAAATTAACATAAAAATATTAAAATAGTACTTAGATAAATAGAAACAAATTGTCAACAAGTATAAAACAAAGGTTGAACATACATTTCAAAATTATTATATATCATAAGACAAATTAAAAATATTCTAAGATATTTTCAATAGAGAGAATGAGATCTTTTAATTTAATTTTAAAAACAGAATAAGTCAGGGGTAAGCCGAAGTTAGGCAAAATAATTTTGTTCCAGAGATGAGCTGCACAATAAGTGATACAGAATTGATTGAACTTTGTTCGACAGAGTGGTTTATTTAAATAGTTATTATTCCTCATGTTAAACTTGCTTAAAGGTTTCAAAATAAAAAGGTCTTTAAAAATTAAAGGAGATAAATCATACTTTCACATATAAACAAAAGATAAATTTTTATATACGTTTAGTTTATAAACATTGAAGATTTTCATTTGACTGAAAAATATTGAGGAATTTGAGAACCGATCCGCAAAATTAATTACACGGATCGCATGTTTCTGACGGCGATGGAGACATTGTAACTTGCTTTGATCAGTACTACCCCAGGCAATAATTTCATAACTTATATAACTATGAATAAAAGAATAATAAAGTTTAGTTAAATTATTTTTATCTAAATGAGTACGCGCCTTATATAGAATTCCAATACTTTTTGAAACTTTCGAGCAGACATAGTTAATATGATGTTTCCATGTGATTTTCTCGTCAATGAAAACCCCCAGGTATTTAGTTACAGAATCTCTTTTTATTTCATTATGGTCAATAAAAATTTTTGGTAAATTTTGGGGTGGAGAACGTTTTTTGGAGAGCGGGTGGAAAAAAATCCATTTTGTTTTGTTTACATTTAATGTTAATTTGTTACTTTTAAACCATTTAGATATGTTTTGAAGTTCTTTGTTCATAACGGAGAATAGTAGGTAGATGTCACTGTTAGATAGAAATAAGTTTATGTCATCAGCAAACATAATACTTAGAAGATTTGATGCTTTATGCAAGTCGTTGATATATATTAAGAACAAAAGAGGGCCTAAGATGGAACCTAAGATGGAATGAAAAAGATGGAATGAAAAACTAAGATGGAATGAAAAAGTGTTATATCTAAGAGTCTCTTAGATATAACACTTTTTTTGGCAAAGTAGATTTTGCCTTTTCGAGGCCACAGGGAAGACTTTGCTTCTGAAAACCGTGGTAAATTCTTGGAACTTGTCTGCCTCCTTTCAAACTATGACCCTGTTTTAAAGGAGCACAGCATACGGCTTCAGCAATCATTGGAATCAGGATTGATTCCAGTTTCTTATATATCACCTGCAGTGCAAAATGAGTTTATATCTCTTTTAGGCGATGCTGTAAAACAAGAATTAATCTGTGAAATCAAGAAAGCTAAATTCTATGGCATATTGTTTGACAGCACGCCAGATATATCCCACACTGAACAAATGAGTCAGGTCATAAGGTATGTAAAAATTGACAACAGGAACGTGGAAGGGAAAGAATTATTTCTAGGTTTTATTCCTCTAAGTGGGAAAAGGCAGACTCCATAACACAGAAAATTGTTCAATCTCTTGAAAAGGACGGCTTGGATCTAAAGCTTTGTCGAAGCCAAGGATACGATAATGCCACGACAATGTCTGGCATTCATACAGGAGTACAAACCAGAATTAAATTATTTAATCCAAAAGCAATATTTGTGTCTTGTGATAACCATTCGCTTAATTTATGTGGCGTACATGCTTTTGGTAGTGTTTCTGTTTGTGTCACATTTTTTGGAACTTTGGAAAGTGTGTACACGTTTTTTTCATGTTCAACACATAGATGGGAGGTCCTAAAAGAAACCGTTGGAGTGACAGTGAAGAGACTTAATGATACCAGGTGGAGTGCTCATCATGATGCCGTGAAACCAATCTTCAAACATTTCAAAAAGTTGGTTAAGGCTGTGGAAAAGCTTTGTGATGCTTCTGAAAACCAAGATACGAGAGGAGCAGCGGAGGTGTTGATGACAAACATTTGTAATTTCAATTTCCTTTGCTTCTTGCATTTGTGATACCACATTCTACTCGAGGTGAATCAAGCCCAAAAATATCTTCAAATCGAAGGAATTAGCTTGGAAAAGTGTGTAGTGAAGCTGAAAAGCTTGAAGACCTTTTTAGTAGAGAGTCAAGAAGTTCTGGTCTATAATGCTGTAGAATATGCGACCCAGACTTGTGCTGAAATGGGCATTGATATTGAAAGCAGAAAACGCAAGCGAGTGAAAAAGATGATGCCAGGAGAAATTGCTAAAGATGCAGGTTTAACTCCACAGGAAGAATTGAAGCGTGCTATGTTCGAGTGCATTGACCACATTCATGTAGAATTAGAAAAACGTTTGACCTCGATGATCATCCTTGAAAATGCTTCAGTTTATCATTGAAATGGACTTTCGTGAATCCAAACGTGACTTGCCAAACGTGACTGAAGCTCTTAAACTGTTTCTAATTATATGTGTGTCCGTGGCTTCTTGTGAGAGGAGTTTTTCAAAATTGAAATTAATTAAAAACTCCGCTCTACAATGAGCCAGTCTCGTTTGACGAGCTTGGCCATAATATCAGTAGAAAACGAAATTGAAAAACATGTGAATTTTGATGAGTTAATCAAACGATTTGCAGAAGTCAAGGCTCGCAAGAAAGCATTTTAATGTGTTTCTAGAGGTAACTCTTTGCTGTAAATCTGTTTTTTTTTATTGTACATTGTACATCATTGTATTATCATTTAAAATAAATAATCAAAACTAATGTTTTAGTCATTTGTGTACATAAATGAATTTCTATAAGTGATAAAATGGCGTTAATGGATATATATATATATAAACATATAAACTGATAGATAATGATAAAGATGGTATTTGGTAATTTTTGTTTATTACAAACGTTTTCAAGAAAGTGGAGAAAGATAATGTGTTATACATACATTTATTAATGTAGTCTATATGTATATATATATATATATATATATATATATATATATATATATATATATATATATATATATATATATATATATATATATATATATATATATATATATATATATATATATATATATATATATATATATATATATATATATATATATATATATATATATATATATATATATATAGGCCCCATTTACCAAGTGCCGCCCTAGGCCCCAAAACATGTTGGTACGCCACTGGGAAGTGGTAGGATTGCTAAAATAATAACAAAAAGGAACATCGAAAAATTTAAAACAATGTTTGACCACAAAGACGGCATACCGCAACACAAGAAGTTTGGAAATTATATGTTTTAATGATTCACATAATGAGATAATTTAGTTTTCTAACTTGCAAAAATCCAAACTTTCAGTATTTTTTAGATATTTTTATAAAAAGTGAATAAAAGTAAAATAAAAAAACGATACACACCTCCCTACAACAGTGTTTATGTTTGAAAAAAGTGTACATGCCCAAATTAAATTTTTCTAGCAAGGTATGACTATAGTGTACAATCAAAAGTATTTCACAAAATCGAAAAAGCATGTTCCATCAAACAACAGTGTTTTTTTTCTTTGTTTTTTTTTTTATTTAAATAACTTTATAATTAAAAATAAAGTAAAAATTATATTTTTAATTCAATTATAAATCCTTTTTTTTTTAACTTTTATTTTAATTTTTATTGCTACCCCCGTAAAATAAAATAAAACAACGATAAGAACTAGAAGCTTTTTTAAAAGCATTAAATTATAAATAAATTACCAATTTATATAATTAACTATAATAGATATAAAAATTAACATACACTTAACTTTTTGGGTGATTGTTATTTTAGTTATTAGTACTTTATAATATAACAATATATATTATATAATTTAATTATCTTATGTAATTTAATCATGCTACATAATGTAAATGTTGTATTATATAATAATGTTTATATTATATAATATATTTGTGTGTAACACAATAAATTTATATTTGTGTGTTACATAATTGTATACTATATAACTAAATGTATTATATAAGTATGCTTCTTAATCTAGCTATAAGTTAAACAAAAAATATAAAGTGTGACATAAAATGCCTAATTTTGCAGCAACACACTTTGATGCTCGCCATAAATGTTGCTGTATATGCTATCGAAAAGCATACAGAACACTCTCAGTAATAGCTTTGATACTTATGAAAATATTGGTTTTACCAAACTATAATAATGATAATCCTTTGCAACTGAAATATGCAACACTTGCAACATAATATTATTACTACATGAAAACCCTATGTGGGAACTATTCCTCGTTCCTTTCAAATATATCCACTTGCAACATCAGTAGTTATTCTCTCTGTCCTAGCCAGAAGTAAAAATCTCTGTAATTGTACTAACTGCTAAGTAGTAAAATCTACAAAACCTGTAACAAAAAGAACTAAACCTGAAGGTACATCGAGAGTTTTAGAGAAATCATCCAAAAAAATGCGTATAACTATATGTAATCAGAACTTCTAATCCATTGATTCATTACGAGGTCAAACGTGTACTAAGGTTTTTGGTTCAACATACCCTCGTCAGATGATCGAAAACTTCCGAATCAAGAAGCAGGAGACAAACTAGTTGCAGATAAATTAGAGAAAAGTTTGAAAAATCAGAAATTGTATCCCTTAAAACAGGAGGGCAATCTTTTACAGTTTCAATAAGATCAAAAAAGCCTACTTCAGAATGGAGTCATAAAGATTTGATGACCATTAAGGTTGATAGAAAATTGTCTGGTTCTCATATAGACGCAATATCAAAAGTGATTCGTGTTAAGCACGGACAAAAATCAATAACACCTGGGTTTAAAGAATTCATGGTAGATAACAATGGGCCTTCTTAGCAGTAGACCTTGATTTCTATAAATCGGAAACTGAGACTTTAACTTTGCAAACTGTTGTTCTTGTTAAAGATGTAGAGAAACCTCGAAAATGATTTAAAAAGTATAACAAGACGCTTTTAATGTTCAGGTGAAAGTATTTGTTTACGGCGGTGGAGGTTTCTTCAGGCTTTAAACTGGTACTATTAATGTAGCAAGTTAATTCAATGCTGATATCACCAAGAGATCAAACTATTCCGATGGCATTTGTCCGAACCTAAAGTATGGAAGCGTCCGTTGATCAGACATTACTCTTAGGAATACTCCCATATACTTAGGATAATTATGAAAAACGTGTTGTCTTTTTCGAATGTATTGGCTTAATATTATAATAATTTTCAATTTACACTTTGCGCATAATTGAAACTACTTAATTTAATTTTAGGCCTTCAAAACCATACTTCAAAGTATCCTTGCTGCTTCTGTAATAAGAGTACAGATTGTGTAGACTGGCTCTTCTCTGCAGGAGATAAACAGCTATAGCAGCCCAGTAATTATTTTTTTTTTTTTTTTAGATCAATATTTTCTCATTGTTCGTAAACCATTCATCAAGACTTGTTTTAAACTGGTTTAAGCTCTCGGCCTCTACAACAAATTTGTCAGTTTGTTTTATCCGGAAGTTTGTTCCAAATTTGGCACACTCTGTTTGAGAAGAAATGTACTCTTGAGCTAACCGATGCACCAAAGTCATTTATTTCGCGAGGGGTGAAACACTGCATCCTGATTTTATATTTGTGACTTCTAATTGAGGAACATGGGTCATCTAATTTGACATTTGACCTAAAGACTGGTTTGACGTTAAGATTGACTCACTCTAAATGGTTCAATATCTTGTATAAGTGAATCAAGTCTCCTCATTTTCTTGTAAGATTTAAAGTCGTTAAACTCATTCTAGCTATCCGCTTTTTATAACAAAGCCTTCGATTTGAGTAAAGTATTTTTGTGACCCTGTGTTAAACTTGTTCAAGCATTGAAATTTCAGCTAGATTTAGCGGAGCCGCAAATTCAAGATGAGGTCAAACATAGATTGTATACAATATATTCCACATATTACAATCTCTACTTTCAAAGGCATTTTTTACAAACCTAGTATTTTTGTTAATACATACTTGTATTTACCCTTTGCAGCCTCGTATGTAATTTTGTCAATTGTCTCAATCAAATTTGTTGTGCATGATTTGTCTGGAACAAAACCAGTTTACCATTCAGAAATAAGACTATTTAAAACTAAACGTTCCAGAATTATGTCCCGAATAAGCTTTTCGAACATTTTACAAATCACAGGCGTCAAGGATATTGGTTTATAGTTTTCTGGTTCAACTTTTGATCCCACTTAATAAATAGGTGATATATTTGCAACAAACCAATCGTAAGGGACACAACCAGTGTTAAAACTCAATTTGAAAATATAGATAATCGGATCAACAAATCTTTCCGCAGCATGTTTTAAAACAAACGGACTAATTTCATCAAAACCCATCGCTTTTGACTCATCAATACTTTCAAACATCTTTAGTATTTTTTCATTGGTAATCATATCAGATAATATACTGTCATCACACTGATTTTCACATCTTTGCAAGAACTTGGGTATTGCTTGGTCATCATCTTTTACAAAGACTGACTTAAATTGTTTATTTAATATACTTGAAATGTCTGATATTTCAGTTGTAATTTGTTTTTTTTTTATTTTTCATGGGATTTAACATTTTGTTTTTAATTTACGTAAGAGAATAAAAGTTTAGGTGTTAGCTTTGCTTTTTTTACTAAATCCAATTCTCGAGTTTATCTTTTAATTTTTTTTTTTAACATTAGCGCAAACTTTGTTGAATTCTATTCGAGATTCTTGACCAATACACATTCGAATAAAATAGAGATTGTTTCATCTTTATTGCTTTTTTAACTTTTGCATCCAGCCATGGTTGGCTATTCTTTCTTTTTTTTTTGTTATTAAAAATAGAAACAAACAATCAACAAGATTCATTATAAATATGTAAAAACAACTCATAGCACTCACAGGCTGATTTATCATGAAATAGCTCAACCCAGTTGACTTGTTTCAAGTACTTAATCATTTGAGCAAATTTACACTTTTTTAAGCAAAACTTATCTCTTGTGAATACTATATTGTCATTAAAACTAGTAAACACACATTGAAGAAAATCTATGCAAATCAGATTGCAAGCTAAAACAAGGTAAAGGGTGTTAACTGCAGGAACAAAATCACTTTGTTTAAATGTTGGAAAGCTTACCATTTGGTATAAAGAACAATCATTTAAAACTTTAATAAATTAATGCTCAGTTGAGTTTTTGTTTAAATGAATTATTGGACCGTCATCTGCCCATTCCATGTGTCCAGGCAAATTGAAATCTCCTACAACAATGAGATCTGTGTATTTTTTGCCACTTTTGAGTTATGAAGCAGTTTTGATTGAGTCTAGAATTTATATATATATATATATATATATATATATATATATATATATATATATATATATATATATATATAAATTAAATTAGAAAAAACACTTATCTAATTTTTATTTGTCTTCAACAACATGTTTCGCCATCAGCAGGCACATCTTAGATAATTGTTTTTACTAATTTTATTATTGCTCTGTTCTTTAAGAACATTGAGCAGTATAATACACTAACATAATTAGGAATAAAAGTATTGATTGTCATCACGGATAATGCAATGGAAAAAAATTATTAAAGCAGTTATGTCGGTTTCTTGTTTTCAAATCAACGTATAAATCAACGTTTGTAAGTCAACGTCATCGATATCAACATTGGTTCAACGTTATTTTATAGATGTTGAACCAATGTTGATATCGATGGCTCCGCGCAAAATCGGTCTATCTACAATCTCCGCGATAAACATTTTTGGTCTATCTGCAATCTCCGGGAAAAACATTTTTGGTCTATCTGCAGTCTCCGAGAAAAACATTTTTGGTCTATCTGCAATCTCCACATAAAACATTTTTGATCTATCTGCACTTTTCAGGTGAACAAATTTTAAATCTAATGATTTTTTGCGCCCTGAAAAAGTGCAGTTTCTTTTCAATTCAAACAACAAAACTGAACCAGTATATTAAACAATAAGAGAAATGCATTTCATCTGTTAATTTTATGTAAATTATCAGTATGTTATAGATATCTGTATCAACAGTTTTTTTAAATAAACTTTTACGTGATTCGTTTAATTTTGTTGAGCAAAAAGTTTAAATATATACATTATACTTTAAACAGTTATATTTAACTGTTAGCTAATGAATAATGCTTTTAGAATTTCATTATACTACTATCAAGCGAGAACTGTTTGCAACTACTTTAATCTCAAAATAAATTTAAATCAAGTTAGTCAAATATGCATGAAATAAGCATCAATAATACAATGTGTAGCTTATCGCATAAGCAATTGGATATTAAATTAGAATACTACTAGAATAGCAAAAAGTGGATTAGCTTACGTTATACCAATTTCCAACGCTTACTCGAAGAGGCAAAAGTGTTGGAACATTGCTTGTTGTCTTATTATTAACAGAATAAAACTAGTACTGTTACTGTGATAGTTAGTCATGACATATACTAAAAATGATATTGTTTTGGTTGAATATAAAACTGACAAGTTGGGTTATTATTATTTGAAATTAAATTGATTTTTGTCTAACCTTGCTATAAATAAACAAAAATACACTCATAAAAATGTATCATAATAATATAGTAACAATGTTGCAGTCGAATTTATATATATATATATGTATATATATATATATATATATATATATATATATATATATATATATATATATATATATATATAAATTATATATATATATATATACATATATATATATATATATATATATATATATATATATATATATATATATATATATATATATACATATATATATATATATGTACATATATTAAGAAATATAAATATATATTTATATATATATATATATTTATACTTATTTATACATATATATATATATATATATATATATATATATATATATATATATATATATATATATAGTATTTTAAATAACTATAATTGTAACAGTTAAGTATTTCCTAAATGTATGTTTAAAATATGTATTTAATATTGTCTATCAAATGTGAGTTTGATTCATTATATTGCATATACTTTAAAATTGCTAACAATCTGGTATTCAGATCCATGCGCAAGTAAAGCGTATGTTTATTTTAAAAAAGTTTTTTTATTTTTGTTATATTTGACTGCTCTCTTTTTGAAAATAAAGAGTTGTTATTTATAATATTTCATAGAAAATAAAATCCTTTATTTTATATCGTTACATCCCCAAGGTTTTGCAATTTTCAATGCAGTTGAAGAGAGATAAAGTTTCAAACGATGGTCAATGGTCAGAGGCTTTTAGTTATTTATCAATAAACTAAACCAAATCTGGAAATAATTTAAAAACCAGTTAATTACTTGGGCATGGGTTTATACCATATGTATATATTCAGCAATGTATTAAGTAACTATATGAAATCAGAAATTGACAACTAATGTTACCTCAAGAACAAAAATGATTATTATTTATTGAAAACTTGATGAAGTTATTATTTGTTAATATTTTGAATAAAACTTTGAACAAAATTGCTTATTGTCGTTAATGTTATATATATAACATTAACGACAATATATAATTTTGTTCTAAGTATATATATATATGTGTGTGTGAGTGTGTGTGTGTACACATATATTAAGATATATAAATATATATATATATATATATATATATATATATATTTATATAAATATATATTTATATAAATATATATGTATATATATATATTTACATTTAAGTATTTGAGGGTCCTGAGGCTAATCATTTTGTGGGGCTTTTATAATAGTAAAACAAAAACCTGCCACTAGGGCCCCAAAATCTTTAAAAACCTTTTTTTATTAGTTTTTTTGGTTTAAAAAAAAATCTAATTTTGAAATAAAGGCATTTGCAATAAGACCTCTAAATTTTATCCCCATATACGGATTTCCAGAGCGTGGAGGAGCCTAGTCATGGCCCTGCCTTAGAGAATAAATTGGTTTAACTCCTAAAATATTCATTTGCCTCAATGATAATCCACTACTGTTTATATATATATATATATATATATATATATATATATATATATATATATATATATATATATATATATATATATATATATATATATATATATATATATATATTAACTGTATCCATTAACTGTTAAACAATTTTATTAGTTTAGTACTTAGTAAATTTTTGTTCATTTTTGCTCACCCAATTCTGAGTATATTACATAATTTACTAAATTTCTAATTTTACTATATTAAATTATTTATAATTTTATTATATTAAAGTTTATTTTAAAACTTTACTTGTATAGAAACGTTTTATCATAGCAAATTTAATTGGTTATATTAATAGATTTTTTATTTGTATAGGTTATTTTATTATTGAGTTCGATCTTCCTAAAGTATGTCCTTTTTTAATCCCTTATATCTAAGTGTTGTTGGACCCTTGATACCAGACTATTATTTTATTTTCCTTTTTTTTTTCTTTTAATAAATGCACTTGAAAATTATAAAATAAAAATTCGTTTGAGAGCAAAAGTTGTTAATTTTTATTTACATAAAATTAAAAAATATTTACTTTCTCCTAGTTGTAAACTGGCAATTTGAAAAATACGTTTTTCAAATTTGTAGGACTTGTTTTGGTAAACAATATGTTCCTTAAATATCTTAACCAAAATTTCTGTAAAAAATCAGGGTTTTCTCATGAGATTTTATTGATGTTTTGAACATAGTATTCCTATATATATATATATACTTGCAATTAAAAGGGTTTTTTTTTATGTTGAGCTCCCGTAGCTTTAAACTAAGTCAGGGAATACAGGCAAAAAATCATGAAAATCTATTCTAGAATATTTGTAGACACCCTGTATAGGACAAACCACCAAGTTTTAATGGGGTGCGGTTATAATATTTATAATGTTACCTAACTTTTTTTGATTACAGTATGACTGAAATAGTAAATGAAATAGCAAAATTTTCAGAAATAGAAAAAGATTTTTTATTAGTTGAACCTCCAAATAACCTTGAACTGCCCAGTTTCTGTGAAAACTCATACGTCGTGCTAAATATTAGACATGATGTCGACATTGCATTTAAAAAAATTAAAAAAAAAAAAGCACATTTGTGAATCTAAACAAAAGACTGCGCGAGCAAGGAAAAGATTACACCGGAACTAAGCTAATTGATGGCGTTTCAAAAAAAAGTGCTAAAAAACTTGGTCCAAGATGCAATTATGTAACGTGTATGCAAAAAAAAAATGCGGTTTAGTGATATTAATGACGAAACTAGACAATGCATTTTAACCGATTTTTATCAACTCGACAAAATAGGAAAATTAAAACGGTTAAGCTGTTAGTTTGTATTAGCAACACTAAAAGAAGGACAGTCTTTAATCCATACGAAAAATACTGTAGAAATAATGATTTTGCATACCATCTTAATGTCAAAAAGGTCATACAACCCGTATGCCAACAATTTTTTTAAACACTTTGGCATTGTCTAAAAGCACATACGTCGTTTTTGTTAAACAGAATACGCAAAAACAAATCCTTATACGACGTGTTCTAAACCTGGTTTTTTTGCTAGTCACAATGGTTTTCAACCGAAGCAATATGCAAATGAGTTTATTGAATCTTTAGAAAAATTGGAGTCTCATTGCTGTAGAAAAAATACTGAAAGACTCTACTTAGTCGATGACTAAACATCTAAGGCTGAAACATTCAGGTATAATATTCCTAGATTAAGTATTTATAGCTGTGAGGTCAATTTATCTATTTTTATATAAAAAACACCTAAGTTTTATGAACTTGCTGCACTAAGTTCAGCTATTTGAATCAAAAGAATTTGTTCAAAAAAAAAATTGAATTAAAAAAATTTGAACTTAACTGCCTAAACTAACAAAACTTTGTTGTTACAGTTAAATCACGCTAACTCTCACCTACAAATAACTATGGAAAACAATTCAACGTGATGTAAAACATATTCCTGCTTTCAATAGGCCTATAAAAATACTTCGAAATAAAATAGTTTGAATTAACTGGTGTTTGAGTTATCGAAATTTAACTGTACTTAATTCAATACAGTCCTTCTCAAACTGGGTAAACTATGCCCACGAAAGTAATGTAAATAATTTTATAGCGTGGTATTTAGTGTGGACTTTTTCCAAATTTATAAAATCTTTTTTTATAATATAGGTAATACCTAATAAAAAAAAGTTTTTATTATATATATATATATATATATATATATACATATATATATATATATATATATATATATATATATATATATATATATATATATATATATATATATATATATATATATATATATATATATATATATATATATATATATATATATATATTGCAGATGTTACAAAATTAAAGCAACAGAAAAAAAAGTAGAATCCGTGGGTCACACAACCTTTTATGAGTTACTAAAACAGAAGAACGTTTTTATACACAAACCTAGAAAGGATCAATGTGACTTCTGCGTCGAAATTCGAGAAAGAAAAAAAGATACACCTGATTATATTCATCCTTCTAGCTATACAGATTGCTGGCTTTTAAAAACACAAGCTCAAAATAGTTAAGACTTTGATAAAACAAACGTTATACTTAACGAATTAGTTTTAATAATGGATTGCGAACAAACTCTTTTATGCCCTGTTATATCTGCCGGTGCTTCATATTTTAAAAAAAATATCAAAGTTTACAATCAAACAATGTATAATCTTCATACAAAAGAGGCAACTAATTATATATGGGATGAAACTGAAGGTGGGCTGGATAGTGACGTGTTTGCTTACATATTATTTTATCACCGATCAGAATGTAAAGAAAAAAATTCTAATTTAAATAAAGTGAAAATATATTCTGATGGTTGTAAGTATCAAAATCGTTGTACTACATTAGCTAATTCACTTCTTCTGTTTTCTGTTCAAAATAATTTAATAATTGAGCAGAAGTATTTAGAAAAAGGACATACGCATATGGAAGGAGATAGCGTACACGCTGCCATTAAAAGAAATCTTAGAGGTAGAGCAATACATGAGCCTAGTGACTACATTGCTTACATTAAAAATGCGAAAATCAGTTTTCTAATGTACAAAGTAAAGCTCCTTAAATATGATTTTTTTAAGATATTTTCTAATATCAAATATTACACCGAAATCCGACAGGTAGTAAAAAGGGCGATCCAACTGTTACAAACATAAGTGTCTAAAATACATACCAGAGCCAAAAATATTTTACAAAGTAAGTTACTCTTCCACTGAAGAATACAAACCTCTTCCTCAAAATCTAAACACAAATCCTTCAGTTGAACTTATTGACGCTTACTAATCTGGAATACCAAAACAAGATGCCAAGTATAAAGACTTGATGAATCTTAAAGCATTTTTGAGAAAAAATGCTTGGGAATTCGAATGTACCAAATTAAATGATTTCCGCTTTGTATACATTTTAAAAATATTTGATGTCACGTTATAAAATTTACTTTTGACCGTATTAGCTTTTTTTTCCCACCACAAAGTTATTCATACTTATATAAGTTATAACTGTATTTTAGAAATCAAATCTTGAAAACAACTAAAATGATTTAAAAAAATACAATAGCAGTAATAAGTGTAAAGTTGCCCTTTAAATCCGACAACTTTACTTTATCATTAATTGTGTATTATTGTTTATTATGTTATTATGATGCTTTTAATAAATAAGTTTTTATAAATCAGTGAACTTAATGTATGAGGGGGACACACGTCAGAAAATTCTTTTAGTATCTATCTATCTTTGCTGTTATTCAGGTTTACTGACTTGTTAATAGCGGTGGATTGGACCTTAGACAATTTTGATTTACGAACCCTCAATCCACTTTTTCACTATTTAAACCACTTTTCTTAAGAAAGTATCGTTTCTCCAAAGAGTTTTTCATGAAACACCAACTTTTCTCAAAAAACGAAAAGAAAGGTCTTCAAATATTACATAAGCCCTCTAAAAGACCCCGGACCCTTGACAAATATCTTTTTTTTCTATTCATTAGTTACTGCTTGTAAGCAGGCAATGCCATAATTTAAAATTTGCTCAACACATTAAAATTTCGTGACAGTTTTAAACAGCCTCTTTTATCAACTTTACGCTTACCAACAATGTGCTATATTAAATTTATAAACTTACGAAAAATATAAATGCAAAGTATCTAAAAAAGCGCGATTGCGATTGCTCATCAAAATAATAAACAGTTCTTTAATTTTTCTGAAAATGATAAAAGGAAAATAGAAAACCGGAGCTATGGGCGTAGATTTAGGGGAGAAATTAAATGTAAATTAGAGACATACAATTTTGAATCACTTTTGAGACAAATACAGTTGTGACAAATACAATTGAGACAAATACAATTGAGCCAAATACAATTGAGACAAATATAATTTTGTTTCGCTAAATATCCAAAAAAAGTTATTGAAACAAGTTGTTTAATATATATATGCATATATATCTTAAACAACTCGAAAAACAAAAATAGACCGGGGCTATTTTTGTTTTTCGAGGCCTTTTTTAGTGTATCAGGGTAAAAATAACTAAAAAAAAAAAATCCTCTTGCAAATTTTGGGGTCCCTAAAAGTGCGGGCCCGGGGCTATAGACCCTAAATCCACTGTATATTTATATTTATATATATATATATATATATATATATATATATATATATATATATATATATATATATGCATACATATACATATATATATATATATATATATATATATATATATATATATATATATATATATATATATATATATATATATATGCATACATATACATATATATATATATATATATATATATATATATATACATATATATATATATATATATATATATATACATATATATATATATATATATATATATATATATATATATATATATATATATATATATATATATATATATATATGTATATGTATGCATATATTCAAATTTCTTTGATAGCTAAACATTATTTGCAAAGTAATTTGTTTTACTACATAAACATTGTTTGTAGTCTGTTTTTATACAAACAACAATTTATACAGACTTTGGTGTCACTTTCAGACATGACCAAAACAAAACTGTCTTCTTTAAAATCAATTAAATTAAGGGCAAACAACATCATTAATGAAGGAAAAATTTGCAAAACATCAACCACCTATTGTAAACAGGATAACATTAAGTTTCTTGCTTAATAACTAGACTGTGCTTTGTAGACAAATCAACTTGTTCTAATTTTTATAAGTAATTTATTGCAAATTTGCATAATGATAACACTAAAAACCTAATTCGAAAAAGATCTCACTAGTTGAATTGGAATTTGATAGGAAAAGATTTTATTTTATGGATGCAAAAATATAAAATAAACTTCCAACTTCAATTCGATCAGTTGAAAACTATTGTTAGTGTAAAAACCTCATTAAAACTTATTAGTAAGTATAAATTTTAATTCATTTTTAATACTTTCTTTTTATAATTTACATTTCTAATATTGATTATTTTAGTATTTCTATCAAGCTTTTTAACTTTCTTAAATGAATTTATTTTTCGATATTTTATTTTATTTTGATAGTTTTTATTTTAAGTTGTTTGTTGATTTTACCAGGATGTTTATTGAGAGCAGTGTTTAATTTTGATAAGTCTATCCTGTATATATATTCATGAATATCAACAATATTATTATATACATCCAGAACTTGAATGATCACATTGTACTGTTTTTCCAAAAACTCACAATCTTGTACATCAGAAAACTTTTAAATTCCACCTTTATTTATCACCATCTTTTACATGCTTTTCGCAAAGTACTTTTATCCCTGCCTTTATGTAACAAGATCAGTTGCTTAGTATCAGCTACTATTAAATTATTCTGCAATAACTCATTTCCATTGGATTTGTATAATACAGAGACTGTGAGCCATGTTTAACATCGGTCTGTCATTTCCTTATTTTGAACTAAGTTACATTCAAAGTTGTATTACGTAAATAAATAAATAATTTTGATGTATATATATATATATATATATATATATATATATATATATATATATATATATATAAATATATATATATATATATATATATATATATGTATATATATATATATATATATATATATATATATATATATATATATATATATATATATATATATATATATATATATAAAATATATTTTCAAGAAGTAAAAACTAAAATTAACTCCAAAAAACATAAGAAAAATATTCAAAATATAATAAATTAAATTCTAAAAAATAATTATACGAATTCTGTAATTTTATTGTTTTCTAATTTGACAGCAACACAACAGAAAGATTGATTTTGTTGTACAGTAACATACTAAAAAGAACATAACATATATAACTACATAAATATTGTGTAACTTTAACAACAGCGTAGTTTATTTTCTATTTCTCAATTGACTCCGATGTTTTAAAAATTATTGATGACGACATTGACACAGTTAAAAAATATGAGTTGCTTGTTTCTCGTTATAAAAGTCCTGCTCCAATAACTTTTTTCGTTAGTTTTATAAACAGTTTAAATTCATTTTGTAAACGCTAGCATGATTGTGTAACAGTAGGTATTCACCTTTGCAATAATCAAGAGGTTTGATAACTAAATATATATTTTTTTATTTTAGATGCATTTTAGCTTAATTTACTAAATAAAATTGGTGAACAAAGTTGGTAAAAACAACTGCATGTGTTATGTCGCAACGTTACTAGTTTTTAAATGTCAAAAATAAACGTGGATGGTACAGAAAATTTTGGAAACCTCCATTCAGAAAATCCTCTATATGTAAAGCTGTTCTGTGTAATACCAATTTTGATTTATGAATTTACATTTAAAATGCTAACTATTTTACCCTAATTTTTTGCGGTTACAAATCAGGTTACGAAATCAGGATCAGGATACGAATGAAGAAGATGATGTTACACAAACAGGTGCAAGACTTTGACTTAATCTTAATGTCAACTTTTATTTTCTGCTAATGAGATTAAATTTAAAAAATATTTGATAGATAATGTTACTATAAAATCTCCACTGCGAAAAGCTTGATCATTTAATTTTTTTTTTAATTATCGAATCATAAGCAAGTATAGTGCACAAATATTTTTTCCCCACTATATGAAAATGTTTTATATAAGTTTATAACTTTATATATAGTTTTATAAAATAGAAGTATAGTATAAGTAGTATAGTATAAAAGTTTATAAATATATTATAATAGTTATAAAAAATATAAAAAGTAAGACCAGGTCTTTTATAACTATATCTTATTTATAAATTTCATTACTTTTTTAACTATTTCTTATTTATAAATTTCAAGACCTATTCCTATTCAAGACCTTCCTATTTCAAGACCTATTCCTATTATTTATAAATTCCAAGACCTCTTATTACTTATATAAAGTTAAAAGTTTATATCGTAATTTTAATTTATATTTGTTTTAAAAATTAAATAAATTAAAATTATGTTAACTAAATCAAAGAAACTATTAGACAAGATCTAAAATCTTAATATACGTTTATTTCGACTAAATCTAAACGCTTTATACACGTTTATTAGACTAGATTTAAACGTAAATTAGACAAAAATCCAAACGCTTTATATAATAATTCTATATAAGACGTCTAAAATACGTTTGAATATAGACGTTTTATGGGCGTTTGTTCTAAACGTTAATCTGAACTTCATTCTAAACGGATAATCGAACAAATCTGAACGTTTTGTCGAAACGTTGTTTTGACATTTAATAGACGTTTGTGTGTTTACTATGTGCATATCGAGGATTTTCTGAATAGAAGTTTTCCAAAATTTCTTGTACCATCCATATTTATTTTTGACATTAAAAAATCAGTAAAGTCGCGACATAATATATGCAGTGGTCATTACTAGCTCTGCTCCACCAAATTTCTTTAGCAAATGTAACTAAAAAAAGCAGTGATTTTTTTGGTGTTTCAGATGGCTAACTTCCAGACATGGAGCAAACTCCAAACATTTGTATGTTTATACTAATGTCAAATAATGAGGCTTAGCAAAAAATTGCGTTGATTGGAGGCTGGGAACGAGAAAACCCTTTGACTTCATCCGCCCTCCCCATACCATACACACACACCAAACGTGAGGGGCAACAAGTTGATAAAACATTTTTTGTACTATTCTCAACTAAACTTATATCCATTGATAAACTTTAAGTTTCGTAGCATTATCGCTCAGTGTTCAAAAATTATGACAATATAAAATTTGTAACCCCTGCAAATTGAGGGGGGTTTAAACTTTATATGTTCATGATTTTTAAACTCTGAGAGATAATACTATGAAACTTAAAATTTATCGATAAATTTAAGTCTAGTTGAGAACAGTACGAAAAAATATTTTATCAACTTGTTGCCTCTCACGTTTGGGGTGAGGGGGGGGGGGGATGAAGTCAAGGGCTTTTTCGTTCCCAGCCTCCAATCAATACATTTTTCTTTGCAAAGTTTCATTGTTTGACATAAGTATAAACATTCAAATGTTTGGAGCTTGCTCCATTTCTGGAAGTTGCCATCTCAAACACCAAAAAAATCCTGGATCCGTCATTGCTTATTTTAGTTACATTTGCTAAAGAAATTTGGTGGAACAGAGCTATCTCAAGCGCCAAATAGTTCTGGATCCGTCACTGAAAATAAGCTAAAATGCGCCTAAAATAAAGAAATAAAAATTTACTAATTAAATCTCTTGATTTTAAAAAAGATGAACACCTAGTATTACGCAATCATACTAGCGTTTACAAAATGAGTTTAATCTGTTCAGTTGCTTATAAAACTTACGAAAAAGGTTTTTGCAGCAGAACTCATATTTTTAAATTTTGTCAATGTGGCCATCAATAGTTTCTAAAACATCGGAATCCTTTGATTTGTAGGCATTTAGAAAGGTAGATTGTCACGAAAAGAGTTTTTTAACTTTTTAAACCACGGTTTAAAATGGCGCATCCGAAACATGTTTATTATTTATTTATTAGTCCTTTTGCTTTCAGCTGTTGTAAGGAAGTAAATCTTGAAAATGTAGTTAAGTCTAATTTAATTATTTAACCCATGAAAAATAATTTTTCAGCAGTAAAACGAAAATATTTTTATTTAACCGAGTCACGGGTGCGTCTTTTTAAAGTCCCCCATTTACATATTTAATTAAAATTACTACAACTGTTTGTAGGTACGCTCTTGTCAGTTTTTAACTGTTTTTGACTGATATAACCACATTAGACTCTAATTACTCTAAAAAATCTCATCTTACCTTTAATTTTGAGATAAGAAGCTATACAAATTGTTTGTTTATTATATTTGTGTAAAGAAATAATTGATAACGTTCAAGAGTACTAATGATTTCGATGCCAATATTTACTTATAATAATATAATATACTATACACATTAAAATATTCAAATGATGTTGCCTGTTATGTTGGTGGCAAGAATAAACAAGATGTTGAAATTATTTCAACGTCTATATTTTCGTAATATTACGCATTTTTGAATGTCTACTTTCTAATACCTATATTTTTGTTTTGTTTTAATTTCATTTTAATTATGCCTATTTAAACTGCGTGACTTAAGCTGTTATGTAAATCTTCTAACCAATGGCTATATTAAAACTTTATTATAATATAGTATACGTTTTTAAACGTCGATCAAACGTTTAGAATAACGACTTATATAAGTCAAATAAATTCCTATTTTTAAATCAGGTGACAAATGTAACATTGCAAATTATCGTCCTATTTCAGTTCTTTCAGTTTCTCTAAAATATTAAAAAGAACAATGTAGAACAGAGTCTGCAATTATTTTTTTGATACTAAACTTTTATGTAATAATCAATTTCGCTTCCAGAGAAACAATTCTACTGAACACGCCATTCTCCAACTAACACGTAACATTTCTGATTCTTTTAAAAATTCTCATTATACACTTGGCGTATTCATCGATTTGTCTAAAGCTTTTGATACTTTCAATCACCGCATTCTATTTAAAAAATTAGAACTCTATGGCATTAAGGATAAATCCCTAAGCTGGTTTAAAAGCATTCTGAGAAATCGTAAGCGGCTCTTTAATATCCATGACTCATTTTTGCCGTTATTAATGAATGTAACAAGTAGTGTCCCACGGGGATTGATAGTTGGGTCTCTATTGTTTTTAATATATATAAATGACTTTAACAAAGCATTTTATTTAACCACTATAACTTTTACTGATGAAACAAACCTATTCCATTCTCATGAAAAAATAAATACACCTTTTAATAATGACACAAAAATTAAATAAAATCTCATATTGTTTTAAGAAAAACAGGTTGTCCATCAATATTGATAAAGCAAAATGGACACTTTTTTACCCATTACCCAGAAAATAAATGTTTGCCAAAAACGATGCCCGACCTCTTTATTCATAATGCAATACTAAAAGGGAAAAAGTTACAAAACTTCTTGGAGTTCTTGTTGACAAAAACTTATCCTGGAAACAACAAATCCATAATATCTCCATGAAAGTTGCTAAAAGTATTGAAATTATATATAAAGTTCAACATATGTTAAATAAACAAATATTAAAGCAATTATATTATTCGTTTATTCACTTCCATTTTATGCAAATATTGTATGGGGTAGCGTGCACAAAACTAAACTTACATCTCCTTATCAGCATCAGAAACACGCAGCTCGCCTAATTAATTTTGTAAATCGTTTTTCAAGTTCAAAACCATTTCTGAGAGAAATGAAAGCCTTAATTGTATACGAGATAAATGTTTATAATATTTTAAGTTTCATATTTAAATGTAAAAATCATTTATCTCCTAATGTATTATAAGCATTTATAACGTAAAAACAATAAACAAATACAATATTTGTAGTGGAAAAAATCTCCAAGAGATTTTATGCCAAACTAAATTTAAACAACTATTTCTAACAGCGGTCCTTATTTATAGAATAAAATAGTTTTGCCTAATTTTGAATTTTTTATAAAAAAGGACTTTAACGTCTTTTAAACGAAAGTTGAAAGAAGTAATTTTTTCAGCAGAAAATAAATTTTCTTGTATTTTGTTCTATTATTTTATATACTTTATCGAGTATACTTATATTTTAAATTGCACAGTTATATATAGTTTATGTTGATTTGTTTTTATTGGTTAGTTTGATTTTAATTATTATTATTATTTTTATAATTACTATGAATAATATATTTGAAATTGATCTTCTAGAAGTCTTGCCGATTATATTTGTAATAAAGCTATTCTGTAATAGGCAAAAAAAACATTTAAATATATAGATAAAACAATTGAATTTGCAAAAAACCACACAGTTATTCCTAAAGAAACAATCCGTATAATAAAACATTGTAGAAAAACCTTACTTTATTTTAATAAGGAAGCTTGGAAAAAGAAAAACATGCACAACTGCTTTATTGTAACAATGGGCAGTTATGACGGAGCAGAAATTTGTGAATTTGTTGGACTACACATTTTAGATTTATTAAGTAAAATAATCAATATAAATGATTTAGGCCTTTATTGCGATGATGGTTTAATAGTAATGCATAAAAGATCTGGTTCGCAGCTCGATAAAATTAGAAAAGACATAAAATTTTTAAAAATATTGGCTTTCATATTGAAATAAACATAAATTTAAAAATTGTAAACTTTCTTGATGTCACATTAAACCTCTCTGAAAACTCATATTAGCCTTTCAAAAAACCAAACGATGAATTATATTATATTAACATTAACTCAAATCATCCACCTCAAATTCTAAAACAAATCCCAATCTTAATTGATAACAGGCTATACCAAAACTCCTCTAATGAAAATGCATTCAATTTCTCTAAACAAATATTTGAAGATGCCCTTAAAAAAAAGTGGTTTTGAAAATTTTGAACTAAAATTTGATCCTTAAAAAAAGAATACGAAAAAGCGAAATTGAACTAGAAATGCAATTTGGTTCAACCCCCCATATAGCAAAAATGATTCCACTAATATAGGAAAAATATTTTTAGAATTGGTCGATAAGCATTTCCCGCCCTCTAATAAATTGCATAAAATTTTTAATCGAAATACAGTTAAAGTTAGCAGCTGTTGTACAAAAAATATGGAAAGAATTATAAAAGGTCACAATAATGCTTTGATAAACAAATAGGAAACCCTAAATAAAAAAACTACAGAAAATTGTAATTGTAAACAAAAAAACAATTGTCTAATGAGTGGAAGTAGTTTATAAAAAATGTGGGATATAAATGTGTTGTTTCCTCCAAGAATGCACCTGATAAACAATATATTGGCATAACAGAGGGTGAATGGAAAAAACGTTTTGCAAATCACAAGCAATCTTTTAAAAATAAAAAGTGTTCAAAAGACACCATGCTGTAAAAAATATATGAAAATTAAAAGATAAAAATATTGATGATTTTATACTGAATTGGTCCATCCTTAAAACGGCGCCTGCATATAACAATATTTCCAAAAAATGTATACTATGCCTACAAGAAAAATTTGAGATAATTACACCTGCGAACCAAGAATGTTTAGTAAACAAATAATCGGAATTAATTTCTAAATGCAGGCACGAAAACAAGTTTCTCCTAAAAAACTATAAAAATAAATGAGCTCAAATCATAGTTACATTAAGTTCCCCTTTTAAAAAAAACCTTTTTCTAAAAAGCATTCATTTCCAAAGAATTATTTTAGTAATAGTGTCAGCAAATTCCACAAATGTGTGAGAATTTACATTAGTTAAAGACATATGGGAATTCCTGTAATTTAATATTTGGTATAAATTAAAGTTTTATTAACTTAATCTTTTATTTCTGATGATTCTTTTTTGATGAAACAGTGTAAATCAAGAAAAATTTTTGTTAAGTGATTTTCTACTGATTTATAAATGCTCTGTTCTTTTAAGAACATCGAGCACTCTATGTTGTAGAATACGATTTAAAGTTGTTTAAATATATATATATATATTTATATATATATATATATATATATATATATATATATATATATATATATACATATATATATCTTCATATTACATATGCACCACTTTGTAGTATTAAAGTTTGTATCTACAAATTCCATCATTGCTTGTATTTTCGTATTAACATTATTTACAAACAACTACTTCTCTATACAAAAAAATAATTTCTTTAAATTCAAATAAGTTCATTGATTAACTCTGCAAGTCTTAATCGTTATAAAGGCTAATTGTGAGCATTTCAAGGATTGAATAATGGAAAATACAATTACTTGATAACTTATTTTTTCAGTATGTTTTTCTTATGCAAAAACAAAAGTTTTCGAGAGTTTTTATATGAAAAGTAGTGCTTATGTATATATAAAAGTATATTATAAAAGTAGTTGCAATAGAAGTTGTTATGGCAACGGAAAAAAACCACGTTAAATTAAATAGTTTTAAAATATTTCCGGGAATTTTTGATGGAATTTCCCGGTATAAAAAAAGAGCAATATATATATATATATATATATATATATATATATATATATATATATATATATATATATATATATATATATATATATATATATATATATATATATATATATATATATATATATATATATGTTCTTTTTTTCATTAAAAATAAAAATTGATTATTTTTTTAAAGATTAGATTTTGTATAATTAGGTTTTTACAAATAAATATTTTTTTAAATTGCAGCAAGTAGTTGATTTTTAAAATGAAGCAAAATGAAAGTTGCGAAACCTTAGAGATTTCAGAAAGTTTAAACATAGATGAATCAATAAACTACTTGTTTATAGATGAGATTTGTGAGGCTCTTCTAAATAATGTATCATCATCCTCAGAATTGATTAGAATCTTAGAATTAAATGGATTTGATAGAGTTGATTTAGATGACTTTTTGAGTTTACTCATTGACCTTGGAAGAATCAATCTTGTTGAAACTATTATAGAAGCATTTCATGGATCTGCAACCGGTGTGTATTTAGTTATTTTTCAAAAATTTATTTTAAAAACATTTTAGACTTTGTTACTTTATTATTTTTTATTTAGACAACTAAATTATGCATAAAATAAATAAAATAAAATAAAGTTTTTTTTTAGTCTAAGCACAAAAAAAATATTAAATACGTTTTAAAGATAACTCTAACACTAGAATGAATTTTAAATAAATCTTCAAGTCATTTAAGGATCGGATCTTTGAAAAAGTGTATTTGAATTTTCTGACTTGAATTTTAAACCATAGTTTTATATAACCTAAGAAAACAAAAAAATTACTTTTCCATGGTTTATAATTATTAACCATGGAAAAGTGCTTTTGTTTGTTTGTAGCATTAATATGTTATGTTGGAGTGTATGAATTGATATTGTTGTTATTAGTGTAATTTAATACTAAAATTTAATAATAATATATTTTAATCCCTTTTATTTTATAATAGCCCTGAAACAGTCATCTGAGTGGATATATATATATATATATATATATATATATATATATATATATATATATATATATATATATATATATATATATATATATATATATATATATATATATACACAGTGTGTTTCATAATTCACAGTTACTTTCAGGAATCTATGTTCATAAATTCATATTCATAAAATATAAAAGTAGGTCTCCTTTTACTTTTATTTATTGAATCAATACAATATTCTTTATTAAACTATTACTTTCATTATTTTATATTACAGTCAAAGATCAGAGGAGCTTGACATCATCACTGAGAGATCTCAGCTACAGAAGTTGGAAGCCAGTCAAAGTGCAATTCTTAAGTGAAGCTGATTATTAAACACAAATAACTTCTTGTCAGGCAATATTGAATAAGTATAATAATGCCAGATGTCATGAAAATATTTTTTTCAGTGATGAGTGTGCTTTTTATGCAGAAAGTAAAGGATCACAAATCTGCATGTGGAACATTTCGACTAAGTACTTGATTGGGCCATTTTTCATGGATGGTTCCATAAAAGCTGATTCTTATATTCAGCTTTTGCAGACACGTTTTTTTCCAGCTCTAAATGAAAAACGCATTTTTCTTTCTTCACATTTCCAGCAGGATGGAGCACCTGCTCACACTGCCCTAAAAACGAGGAAATTTCTGAATCAAAATTTTGCAGATCGCTGGGTAGGTAAATTTGTACCGACTCCCTGGCCTCCATGTAGTCCAGATCTTTCCTCCTGTGACAATGCTCTGTGGGGGACATAAAACAGTATTTTATGTATAGGTCAGATCTCCATTTTAACATCAGTTAAAACTGCAAGAATCTGTCTGAGTTTACAAAAGATTTTATAATTAGGTTCTCACTATTCTGCAGCAATTGTGATTGGTGCATAATAGTGAGAGCCCTCAAATGAGCACTGTGCAAACCATTACAAATAACTTACTTACACTGTTTCATGTTGGCGCATTAAAAATCAGGTAAAATGCTTTATAATATGCAAACATAGATGGTGGAATGAGTCTATTGCAATGAAGGAGCTCACTAACACTGCTCCATGGTGGCACATTAAAAATCAGGTAAATTTCTTTGAAATATGTAACAAATGATGGTGGAATAAGTTTATAGCAAAAGATGCCATAACTATAACCCATAAAATGAACAGAAAAAGGCATTAAAAACTTAGCTTTTTTTTTGTTTAGATAAACCTTTTATGGATGAGGTTAGCTTTTGTATATATAAGAAGTACTTGTTTTATTATGTCCTTTGTTTTTATTATGTTGCGTATATAAGTACTTGTTTTATAATATCCTAGTTATCATGAATATCATTTTATAAAAAATATCCCAAGTATTTATACTGTGTTGTGTATGAGAGAGTCATGTTAAATAATTTAAAACAAAGGTTTGTAACAAGAGTTCATAGTTTTAAAGGAACATAATTAGTGGTTTGTTATTGCTAAAAGATATATCATGTTTCATAGCATAACTAGAGCATAAGTACAGTAAGTTCTATAGGTCCTTCCCAGTAGGCACATGACAGTTTTAAGACATCTTAAACAGGCATTAAAACATACATGTATTAAAATATTTTTTAGGTTTCTAAATCGTGTCTTGTGCCTACTGCATTTACTGAGAGCGAACACACAACAATATCACAAGTTTATCAAACGTTGTTGATAACAAAAAGACCTAAATAACCTATAGGAGTTGTGTTAAGTAAGGCACTAAGTTTGGTAATATATTAATTAAATAGCAGATAAGGCAGTACATCTTCTTGATATATATATATATATATATATATATATATATATATATATATATATATATATATATATATATATATATATATATATATACATATATATATATATACATATATATATATATATGTATATATATAAATGTATATATATACATATATATATATATATGTATATATATATATATATATATATATATATATATATATATATATATATATATATACGTATATATGTATATGTATATATGTATAAGTATAGAAATATATATATATCCCGGCCAGCATGCCCAGATGGGTTGTATCCCGGGATTGCGTGGGCATCCGGGCATGGGCTTGATGTGGGCTTGTCATATGATTTTATATGGGTCCCATATGGGCAAATTATTAAAATTACGGAACTCATTATTTACTATTATTATTATATAATTTTCGTATTCCGTCATTTATTTTGATTGGAATATAATAAAATAGCATTTAAAACTTGTTTTAATTTCGAGTGTTCAGTTCATCCAAGGCAGCTAGATTATGAATTTGTATATTATGCATCGGGAATTTGTTAATTGCGCCAATTTGCAACGCTATGGTTATAGTGAAATATTAATTATCAAATTATTTTGAAAAAAACAGCGAACATTTAGTAAGTACTAATGTTTTGTTTTGAAAATAGTATATTTACTATACATATGTTTTATAAGAAACTGATCAATTTGTTTTAAACGTCATTGCTTGTATAATATATTATTTTATGATAAAAGGACAGAAAATAACTTACTAGTACTTGTACTGATGTAATTATTAGGCTTTAATTTATTGGTTAGTGGTTAGTAATATAATGCATTAAGTTAATTATCCGGTATCTTTAAATAATTTCAATTTAAGCTTTCAACAATTTTCCGAGATGCCATCGATCATAAAATATGTTGGTTATGTTGTCATAAAATTTTTAATAATATATTTTATTTTGTGAGTTCATATTTTACTGCGATAAATTTTTTATTATCTAAGTTAAATATTTATGAATATGGCCAAAAATTTTGAATGTTGTCAAAGAACAAAAAGGAGGCGAGTGAGAAGGGCAGTGGATGAGTTACTAAAGAGTGTGAATGAACGTAATGAAGAGCCCGACATTAACAATGACTTAGGTCTGTGTTATGAATCAGTTAATAATATAATGACCAGTGGAGATGTAGAAATACGTTCTTGCATATTGGATGAAAATGAAATTGATGAAAATTTCAAAAAGATAGATAATAATCTTTCAGATGTATCATTGCAATACGAATTTTAAAGTAAAAGCCAATTATTTAATAGTGAAGCAAGTACGTATGATCTTACTGATGGAAACTATAGCAACAATGAATCCAATTTAACATTCTGACAAGTTTGTAGGCAGTAGCAATGATGAAGAGAATGTTTGTAAATGTGATATTCGTGATCAGCTAGCTACGTGGGTAGTTAGACATAATATTTCTACTACTGCAGTAACAGCTCTACTGCATATTCTATGGTTGGCAGGTTTAAATGTTCCTAAAGATGAATGCACTTTGATGGAAACACCTAAGAAGGTTTCTAATATCATCGCCAGAGCTGGTGGATCATATTATTATGTTGGAGTAAAAACTGCCTTATTGAGTGCATTATCGCAATTAAATGAATCGACATTATCAGACATTTCTGCACTATCTTTAAAAATAAATGTTGACAGCATTCCACTCTTTCATAGTTCAAATATGCAACTTTGGCCAATACTCGGGTATGTAAATGAATTACCTAAAAAACAAGTTTTTTTTATTGGACTTTATACAGGCAAGACAAAGCCAACATCAGTAGAGAAATATTTAAATGATTTTATTTTAGAAATGAAGTCTCTGTCGGAAGGTTTAGAATACCGTGGAAAACGACATGACATATTTATAAATGCAATAATTTGTCATTAAATGTAGAGCTTTTTATTAAATGTATAAAAATTGCGGTTACAATGGCTGTGAACGCTGTATACAAGAAGGGGTCCATTTGAAATATAGAATGATGTTTCCCGATACAAGTTCAACTCTACGTACTGATGCGGGCTTTATCATGCAAAAAGATGAAGATCACCATATCGCACTTTCACCGTTAACTGAATTGCAAGTAGGACTTGTTACACAATGTCCTCTTGATTACATGCACCTTGTATGCTTGGGAATAGTTAGGCGGATCATATCTTTATGGATCAAGGGCGATTTAAAAAATAGATTGTCTGCTAACACAGTTAATAAAATATCTGAAAAACTTATATCACTTAAAAAATATTTTCCTAAAGAGTTTGCGAGACGTCCAAGATCACTGTATGAGTACCAACAATGGAAGGCAACAGAGTTGCGCCAATTTTTATTATATACTGGACCTACTATTTTATTTAATTTGGTTTCTGATAATGTTTATCGTAATTTCTTACTGTTAAGCGTGTCTATGACATTTTTACTTAATCCAAAGTTGTGTAATAAGTTTTACGATTATGTTGAAAACCATATACATATATATATATATATATATATATATATATATATATATATATATATATATATATATATATATATATATATATATATATATATATATATATATATATATATATATATATATATATATATATATATATATATATATATATATATATATATATGTACATATGTAAATTATGTTAGTGTATTTTACAAATAGAGTGCTCAATGTTCTTAAAGAACAGAGCAATAATAAATTAGTAAAAAGCACTATCTAACTTTTTTTCTTCAACTTGAAGTTTCACCATTGCTGGATCATCAGGAAGAGTTCTTCCTGATCATGCAGAACTCTTCCCTGATGATAGCAATGGTGAAGTTTAAGTTGAAGAAAAAAGTTAGATAAGTGTTTTTTACTAATTTATATATCTACATATATATGTTAGTGGTTTGTTATATATATATATATATATATATATATATATATATATATATATATATATATATATATATATATATATATATATATATATATATATATATATATGCATATAATAATAATATAAAATAAATTGTGTAAATTATTTGTAAAAGCCAATTTTACAAAACTGTTTTTGCACATACCTGTAAATTAAAAGATGTTGTACAAAAATAGTTTATCTAAAATTGAATTGAATAAAAAATTTTTAAATGAAAAAAGTTTTGAACAATATTTAGAACCAACTAACAAG
The DNA here is from genome assembly GCF_038396675.1 of Hydra vulgaris. Lineage (NCBI taxonomy): Eukaryota > Metazoa > Cnidaria > Hydrozoa > Anthoathecata > Hydridae > Hydra > Hydra vulgaris. The sequence goes on from NC_088923.1 coordinate 40,967,335, forward strand.
AGCATAAATTTACAAATGTCAAGTTCTCTTTTAACTCTACCTTCTGGGTATGTAACTAATTTTATTTTATTTTTTGAGTAAAATTAACATGCCAATGTTTTACAGTGTTTTATTTTCAAATATATTTGTCAATAAACACATAAATAGCATAAGAATTCAGAATTATATTTGTTTAATAGTTTGTTTCACATTTGCAAAGAAAACACCTTTTCAAGCCTGACAACAATGATTTGAACAAATAACTAATACATGATTTTATTATTATTATTTGCCAGTTTTTAAAAATATTTTAGACAGACATATTTGACAGGTATTTTAAAAGAAGTACCTGAAATTTTATCAGCTAACTTTGAGTTGTTGAAAAATAATATACTAAAAAATACTGTCGTTTACTAATGCTAATAATTTAGGTAACTTTAGTATTCTTCATTAGTATTATTTTGTGTCAATCAATATATTTTTCTTATTAAAATATTTTTTGACTTAAGTTCTTGCGAAATTAAGGATGTTAACTCAAACTTGTTACAAAAATTCACAGTATTGAAAGTATTTTTTTGCTATTGAATTGGTATTCTGAATTGATTTGTCAGTGACTTAAAAGTCTTAGGAGCTTTTCTTTTTTCCACTGTTTGTAGAATGATTAGGAACACACTTTATTTACTAACATTTATAGTGTATTAAACTAAGTAATGTGACCTGTTTAAAACATTAAAGTTGGTGTTTACATTAATGTTAACATTAAGCTGGTATATTTATAATCTTCTAAAAATTTTCTTTATCTCCATCTTATTCCAAATACCCCCATCAATCAGGAAGATTATTTATTTTCAATTTCAATATGATTTCACTTCTTACCTGCTTTATTGGTAATTGTTTTTTCATACTTTAACAGAATTCCGTTGAAAAAACTTAAAACTGGAAATACCTCCAGTTTCATGTTTTATGTTTGGACTGTCACCACCAACAAATATTTCTTTTATAACACAACAAACAACTTTACCATTTAGATTCTTTGATTAATTAAGGCATAAAGATTATGAACAGTTTTTTTTTATTGTAATGGTGCAAAAATGCAGAACTAAGTATCTGTGCAAAATGAATGTTTATAAATGTTTTTACTTTTTTAGGTTCAAATTCACAAAATCTTTTACAACTTTTTCAAACATCCTTTTCTAAGCAGCAAATAGCACAAAACCAATTGTTATCTTTTTTTTATTTTTTACCATTCGATAACAAAATCTCTATCTTTATCAATAACCTTACCTTTATGTATTAGTTTTTAATGGTTTTTTACTGGTTGAATCAATTTTAATGGTTTTTTTTACTGGTTGAATCAAGGAACTAGTCTTCTTCAAAGATAGATGTTTTTATTGACATTACAGAAACATATCTATATCCTATTTTCTAAATAAAATCTCGTTTTTTGATCATTTTGAAAAAAAAATTGATTGGTTTAGTTGTGTCTGTATATTTTTTTTTGGTTGAAATCAAAGATCTGACAAATTGTTTTAATTTTAAAATCTTAATAATTTTAAAAACTCAAATAGTTTAAAAATTTAAGACTAATTTGTCAGTCTTTTGACATTTTTGTCTTTTTTTGACATTTTTTCGTAAATCTTTTGCTGCATTTTTGTCTTCTTTTGACATATTTTTGTCAATCTTTTGTTGTTTTTTTGTTAACCATTTGATATATTTTTGTCAAACTTTTTTTTCAAACTTTTTAAACTAGCCTCAGATAGAAAAATTTTGAGGCACATACCAATATTGATATTTTTGGTGCTTTGAAAACTGGCACAAATATACTCTCAAAAAACAGCTTTCTAAATCATTTGTTTTATATAGATTTAAAATTTCATTATAATTTGATGCTTGATATGACCATATAGCGTTTAGAACTACAAAATTATTTGAACTTTCACAGTTTTAAAATATGTCAAAAATTAAAAAAAGACGTGGCTTTTAACTTATTTGCATGGGTCTTTATTTAATGTTAAACTACTGGAAAAAATCATTTAAAATATTGCTTAATACAAAACCTCTAAAATCTAATATGATAGTATAATAAACTTAGATAGTAAAAACAATTATATATGATGAAGTTATTTTTGTCTACTCTTGAACTATATATTGCTCACAAAATTTTGGCATTTTATTCAATTTATATGTGATACATATAATTGATCTGCTATTGATTTGAGAATACTCCTTGATCTGCTTTTGAATTTATTTTATTCATATAAAACTTTTAATTTTTCGTGTTTTCCATGGTTACATAATCTCTAACAAGAACTTTAAACATATCTTGTATGTTATTTAAATTTTCAAAATAAAGACTTTTTATGTTATTTTGTATGACTAAAGAAGTTTTTTTTGATTAGAGAATTGAGCAATGCAGCTTCAAACAATGACGATATTGAAGGTTGGCATAACGAAGTTACAGAAAATCAACGAAATCATCTTTCAGATAAACTGTATTATTATTATTCTTTTTTTTATAAATTTTTTTGTAATTTGTCTTAATGTACTGCTTTTAAGCTTGTCTTTCTTTGAGTTTTCTTTTTGATTCCAAAATACTACTGTAAGTTTTTTTTTTCAAATAAAAAAATAATTTAATCTATAAAATAAGTTGCTAGTTTGAAAGAATGCCAATCATACATTTACATTAACATTGCACAGTGGGCCAGGTGGTGGACAAAACCTGAAAAATAAAGATTTATTATATTCAAAACCATATAATAAAACATGTTTGTAATACTCTAATTTAAAGTGAAAAATTTGAAAATTATTTGAGTATAATAGTATCTTTTAAAGCCACAAAAATTATTTGCGTTTTCATGTATAATGAAAAACTTTTTTTTTTTAAAAGCATTAAATTTTTTTTTTTTTAAGTATAGCTTTAATAAACAGTAACTTCTAAAATTTTATAAGCTTACAGAATTAGTTTATATATTTAAAATATTTAACAGTAAAGCTTTTTTTGAAAAGAAATCTAAAGTAAAGATCAGTCTCTATAATACACTTATAATCTGGCTTTAAAATAACGAGGTGAATTTTCAACATTTATTACTTTTATTTTATACAAAAAGTGTCATATAATTTAGGGAACCTACGAGAACCTATATTAAATACTTGAACTAGTAAATGCAATATGTATACAACCAATTTGAACTAAATACATTGCCCCTAATTTCCACTTTTGGGTTTATTTAATATTTTAAAACAATGACTTGTAACTTATGTTATTTGCTTGACATCAACTTTTATTTCTTGTAAACAAAAATACATGTTATTTTGTTTGTTATTTAATTCAATACAAATTGCACTGTTTACTTAACAGTTTTTTTGTTTTTTTGTTTAGTAATAAATTAAAAATGGTGACATTTACGGACTTTTACAACAAAATAAACTAGTTCCTTATGATATACCATTATTTTCATTGAAGTTAACTGTTCTAGTTTCTGCAGATATTAAACTAGAGGACTCTGAGTGAAAAACTTTATAAAATTATAATGTAAAAAATTAATAGCTGCAAACAATGACAATACTTTTTTAGAGAGAAGTAATGAAAATTAGCTAGCTCAAGATTTTCAATACACCTATGGTACATTAAATGCTACATCATCAGTTGAAGTTGGAACCATTTTGGCTCTTTTGAAAAGCTTGTAACAGAACAAAAAGAATAAGCCTAAGAATGTGAGTAATATTTTATTTAGCCATAAATTATTTCATGCAATAAAATCAAACTAAGAAGTGAGTTTAAGTACGAAACTGGCACAAAAATTTCTGAAATTTGAAATAAAAACCCCATTAAACCTGCCTTAGATATATTCACGTGATGAAACTTTATCATTAACTGTTAATGGTGATATCAAAATCAACATACCAGCTTCTAAGAAGTGGTGCTGAAAAAAAAGGCTGCCACATCCTTTATATAATAGTATAAGATCTTCAAAAGCTAAATGCTATCTCAAGAACATTCAAATAAATCGCTAGTCAGTACAAATATCGCTAAAAGATCATCTAAAACACACTCTTAAAAAGCTATGTGATATACAAACTATTTTGATATACAAACTACTTTGCTAATCACAATGCTAAGGAATTAACTAAACTAATGTTTATATGCAAAGCTGGTTTTGATGGTGCTACAGGATATAGTGTTTACAAACAGGTAAGTTAAAATGAAAATAGTGACGTATGAAGAGTGCCTTTTGATTATTTGTATAGTACTTTTAGAACTCAGTAGATTTTATAATAATAAAAATGTTGTCATATCATTCACCCAGAATCTGCGGCCAATATATTAAAAATAAAAGTAATACATTATTATATATAGAGATGATAAATAATCTACAGACTTACTCAAAACGTTGTGAACATGTGATAATTTATATGGATGATAGAGTACATATTCACTTACTCGTATTTTTTATTTATTCCTATATATTTATTTATATATTTCAAATCGATTATATAATAATATAGGTAATAGAGTTTTAAATCTAGTGATAAATTTTCATTTTTTCTGAAGTATAATTTAGTGCACATTTTTATTTTTAAAGTTTGTTGCATCAATTTTTGTTTTAAGTTTATTCCACCAGAAGAGTTTGTTATTCAGTTCCACGATTTTAAGAAGTTATATGATAGAAAATTAAAAAAATTTAAATCCGGGTTTAAAGTTTTATAAAGTTTGTTAAATAATTTTTAGTATTGGCAACTATTTAACTAAAATTTATAATAAAAGTAAATATATCTTAATAAAAAGTGATTCTTTGGACATATAAAGGGTTTTAGTAAAAAAAAAAAAGATCAAAATAATTTTGTCCACCATATGTCTAATATCCGGCCCACTGTGCATTGCTTGAGATTCTTTTAAAAGCGATCTTTTCCCACTAATCTAACTATGGATTATGTTTATGTAATTTATATGTGATTTTTTGAAGTTATTTAGAACTGTCTTTTTTAAATGTAATTTGTTTTTATTATATAATATCTTTTATAATAAAAACAAATTACATAAATTTTTATATAAATGTAATTTGTTTTTATTATATAATATCTTTTAGAGAATCATCAATTAAAATCACATTAAAAACTGATTTTCTAAATGATAATTACGTAGAAAAGCTTAAAGTCTATGTAAATGAAGCAGAAGTTGCAGCATATATTAATGCAAGAAGCAAGGTATTTTCTATTGGTGTTTTTTGTAAGTTCATAAATGTCTTTAAATGAAATGTTTAATAAAATAGTTTTTTCTTGTTGCACAAAATTATCAAAACTATTTTGTTTCTAATTATCTTAATTTTTTAATCATATACCAAATTATCACCTATGCAACAATTTTAAAATGACTGTTAACACAAAATGTATGTTTTCATATTATCTACTAATCATGATTAATTTATGAATTTATTTCAGGTTGAATATATTCAGCTTTTAGAAGGAAAAGTTTTGGAAATACAGATAAAACTCAAAGACCACATGCAAAAAAAGTATGAAGAACAAATAGACCCTATAGAAATATGTATAGAAAAAATGCTTGAAACAGATGAATTAATTTGTATTAACAAACCATGTGATACTAATGAAGTAGATAATGAAAGTGTACATAAAATCGAGGAAGATGCTTACAAAGTACACATTCAAAATATGATGAATGAAGAAGAATTTGAGGAAATAATGCTTGAACCACAAGAAACCTATAAAAGTATGGACATTCAGAAAATGCATGAAATACAGAGAGATTTTAAAGAATCATGTATTGAAAATAATGACAAAGTAATTTCAAAAATATGCAATCACCGGCAAGGTTTTACTTTGCTATTTTCAAAGTAACTTATTATTTTTGCTTGAAAAGTGTTAGCATAAATTTAAAAGCTGGTTCTAAAGATAAGCCAGTTTTTTACATACTCCACATCAAAATGACAGTCTTAAAACCAGGTTTGGTTTTGTACTACTTCTACTACCACGACTATTACTATTACTGCTACTGCTACTTGAATGATACATAAAATAAATAAAATAAGATATGCAAATACAATGAAACAAGTACGTAATAAACACATTTAAAAATCAGACACTGGGCATATAACATTAGGTCACAAATTTATGACATTCGTGACCTAATCAGACATTCTGAAATTTTAGTTTTTCAATACGAAATTTAATTACCATAAAAATGGTACACAGGAACATAAAAGTTATACAAAATATAAACTATAATTTAAAATGTAAATGAAAAATAATAATAAAAATAATTATAATTATAAATAATAATAAATATAATATTTTATACTTAGGTAATCAAGACGATTGAAGCTAAAAAGATATTTTATACTTAGGTAATCAAGACGATTGAAGCTAAAATATTTTATACTTAGGTAATCAAGACGATTGAAGCTAAAAAGATATTTAAAGAATGTTTTAGTGAATCTCAAATGTTTACTACGAATGATATGTAAATCGATGAACTTGAGCTTTAGACTTTAGAAAAGAAACATTAGATACTTCTTATAAAACTTAATTTAGAAAATTAGTTTTTGGAGTGGTGTTTGGTCTTCCGCAGATTTCTTCTGGATTGATGCCATCTATTATTGGATCTTTTTTGCCAAAAGTACATTATAAATGAATTTGATAATAATATAATATACTTCATTATTTAACATAGTTAATTTTAAATGGTTGTTACTTATACACATTATATAAGACGAATTATTAAACATGTTTGTATAGTTTATATATAAATGTATTAGATTATAATATACTTGATTTTGGTTTTATTAGACATGTAAAATTATATTCTAATAACACAAATAATAAAATTTTATTCTTATAACAAATACATTTAAAATGCATTTACTTAAACATTGTTTTAAAAATGACTAATTTTAAAACAGCATAATACAACCTTAAAGAAGATTAACCTATTGGAAAATTAAACCTTATACTGGAGATCCAATTAAGGAAATTTATTAAATTCGTGTTATAATTAAGAATAAATTCATAAAGTTCAATACCCAAATAACTAATTGAATCAGCGAACTCAATAGGATCCTGTAAAATTTCTATATATTATTGCATTTAATGTAGAGACACCAGGACCCGAAAGAAATCAGTTTTTTTATAAAACAAGAATGTTACAGGATTTATGAAAATCTTACAAAAAATAAACACTAGGAGAATGGTATCAAATAAAAAATAACACATTTGTAATAATCCTCAGGGACGTTGTGCTTCTATAGATTATATATTAACAAGTTTCAAAAATAATGATTGGTTGCCCTAATAACGTAAACATAATTTTGATGGCATTTAGGAATTAACTTTTTGTTTAATACTTTCATTTGGTTCAATATTTTCATTTGATGTCAGTCTGATATTCTTTTATAACATAATGCATTTTTAAGATAAAATATTTTCCTGATAATTTTGAAATAGGTTTAGGTAACTATGTGGTTTAGATATGCAGGTGCCTAAGGTAAGCAATTGTATATATTTTGTATATATAAACAAAGTATCTAACTGTAATTTTATAAATGATAAAATGTTTTTTTAATGAATTCATTGATGAATGACAAATAAAAAAGGCTAATCAGTAAATTCAATCATAGTTTCTATATTAAAAAAATATATAGTATAAAAAAGTGCTATCATGTATTCTTAAATAACCATAATAAAAGTTATTATGGTTATTTAAAAATACATGATAAAGTAGGGGAGAGTGGGGCACAGCTGAACACGGGGCACAGTTGAACAAAGCCATCAAACATAAAAATCAACACAATTCATTCATCTATGCACAACCGCGGACGTTACACAGTGTAACGCTGATCATTTGAATTTTTGAATAAAATTTGATAAATATTCTTTGTTGTGAAGCATGATGTAAACAAATTGATTATTTCTTTTCAATTCATAGACAATAACAATTGTGATTTCTCGTAAGTTTGTCGATAGATCGTGAATACTTTTGATTTTATCAATAGATTTTTAAAACACGTACTTAGAAAATGCAACTGTACTCGATGATTTTGGCAGATTTACGTCTGGTCATGTCAGTAGACCGGTACAGTATGGGATGTCTTACTGAACAAAAATAATGGGGCACAATTGAACGTGTTCAGGTGTGCCCCCTGGTTTGTTTGACATGCCCCCATAGTTCATGTTTGGCTTTAAAATAGGCTTTCGCCTAATTAGGGCTACGGTGCTGTTAATTAATTCTTAGATCTGCAGTTCATTAGTCCTATATATATATATATATATATATATATATATATATATATATATATATATATATATATATATATATATATATATATATATATATATATATATATATATATATATATATATATATATATATATATATATATATATATATATATATATATATATTTATATATCTTTACTTGTTTGCTTGACAAATCTTTACTTAATTGCTTGGCGTGTCAAGCGGTTAAGCTATCGTCAACCGAGACATGTCATTGTGTCAGGCTGCCATTCACTATGGAATTGCAAAGTCTACGCTATCCGGTTACGTAACGAAGTTTAAGAACACTGGAAGTGACACTGTCGTTCGTTTTGAACCAAATTATTCACGCCGACAGGTTTTCAGTAATGATGATGAGCAGTTGTTGGTTGAATATTTACTTACAGCGTCCAGACTTCACCACGGTTTGTTGATGAAAGAAGCTCGTTCTCTGGCTTTTGAATTCGCACAGGCAAACAACAAAGTTGTTACAAAAATAATTGGATACTGTAACAAACCGCTGGCAAAGACTGGCTATGGAGGGAGTTTATGCGTCGCCATGTGACTTTGTCCCTTCGATCACCACAAGCAACAAGCTTGTCAAGAGCTACTAGTTTTAACAGAACAAATGTTGGTGGATTTTTTGTCAATCTAATTGACGTTTGTCAGCGAGATAAGTTCCAGCCTCATCAAATCTTTAATGTCGACGAAACTGGTGTCGCAACTGTCCATTCACCTGGCAAGGTTATTGCAGAAAGGGGAGCAAAACAGGTTGGTCAAGTAACATTGACAGAACATGGTACTCTCGTTATTGTATGCTACACAGTTAATGCAATTGGAAACTTCATACCGCCAGTATTCATCTTCCCATGTGTCTACTTTAGGAATCCAATGATAAAGAATGCTCCCCGGGAAGTTTAGGTCTTTCGCATCTTTCAGTTTGGATGACGGCTAAAAACTGTGAACTGTACATGAAACACTTTATCAAACATGTCGAAACACTTGACATGTTTGATAAAGTGTTTTATGGACATGAAACACTTTATCAAAGGTGGATCGAAACACTTGACATGTTTGATAAAGTGTTTCATGTCCATAATCAGCAGTACCAGTTGTAACACAACTGGTACTGCTGATTATGGACAATCATGAAAGCCATATATCAATAGCTTCACTAAATCTAGCTAAAGACAGTGGCGGGGTACATCTCACTTTCACGCCGCATAGAAGCCAAAAACTACAGCCTCTCGACAGGTCGGTCTATGGACCCCTTAAACGATTTACAACAATGCTTGTGCAGGCTATATTGTAAGTCATCGAGGCCAGCTGGTAAACATTTATGAAATTGCAGAGTTCGTTGGGCAGGCTTTCCCACTGGCATTTACTGCTGCAAACATTAGTTGTGGATATTTAGTGTCAGGGATTTATCCTTTTAATTGTGATATTTTGGACAGTATCGAGTTTCTATCTTCATATGTAACAGACAGAGAAATTCCTGTAGAGAGCAGATTCAGCTGTGATGTCAGACCTGATTCGGCAGACCACAGTATATTGCAGAGAGATATTGAATTTGAAGCTGAATCTGCACCGTCTTCATCAGTCCAGTCAGCACCTGCAGTTCAGTCTGCACCGTCTACATCAGTTCAGTCGGTACCTCCAGTTCAGTCTGCATCTACTGGGATTGTCAGTCTGGCTGAGATCGGGCCTTTTCCAAAAGCAGCACCACAAAAGACCACTGGAGGAAGGAAAAAAGGTTCCACCAGAATTCTCACAGACACACTGAGAGGAGAGGCTGGAGAAGGCTATTCAAGCAAGATCTTTATCCAGCAAACGGAAACTGAGCATGAACAGTAATAATAGTAAGATAAAACAAATGGCAAGACAAAAAAATAAATTAAAAGTTTTATTGCTGTATTTTATAGTAATTTTATAGCTGTATGTTCTTTCGCCTTCTAGATAAGTATTGTGCATGTAAGACGTTTTGTTTATTCAGTATTAATGCTTAAAGTTTTTGCAGACTGCATTTGTTCTTGCTTTTTATTGTTTTACTGGGTCTAATTTGTCATGGGAATCAATTGTAGAAAATGCTAAGTTCAAGTGTGCCCCATCCCTGTTTCAACTGTGCCCTACAATGGGGCACAGCTGAACAATTTTGCGAGCTTTGTTATAATGCGTGTCGCCTACAAAATACAACTGTTTTTATCTTTACTTGGACATAATTTAATCCCACCAAAGATAGTTTTGTTTGTATTAAACTTAGGAGTAAAGTTACAAGCAGAAAAACTTTAGTAAATCAAAATTTAACAATTTTTGTTCAGCTGTGCCCCACTCTCCCCTACATTGTTTCGTAGATATTTCTGCATGCGGGGAGATCTGTGGTAAAAAATGTTTAATAAAGAAATTATTTAAAAAAAAAATAGAGATGCAACAACCAAAATTTCAATTTGATGTTTTAATCAATAATGAACAATATTTAAATGAATAAAAAAGTATAGAAATATTATTTCATTAGATTTATTTCGCTGTTTAATAAACAATTTTTATTAAATAAAAAAATAAATAGACGGTGGCTTAAAGAATATGAAGATGACAATATGCCATCTTTCCAGAAGAAAATTATTTTCATAGATATGAAGTTACAATAAAAATATAGTAATTATAAGAAAAGATTTAATAAACTTATAAGTGAATAAAAAAAAACTTAAAAAAAAGACGTTGGCTCAAATAATACATAAATGATAATTAAAATTTTTTTTTCTATTAGAAAATTTAAAAAAATCTCATAACTTTATACATTTAAATCCTTTTTGATATGTATTCCATACCCAATATACAATGCTTGCCCATGACATGTGTGTATACCCGATATACAATGCTATATACTTGCCCTTGACATGTTTGTGTAGCCAACAAAGCAATGAATTAAACTAGCCCAAATTATACTTTGAGATTTTGTTTATTGATGTAAAAGTTTCAGTGATTTTAGACCGGATATATTTTATTTGTGGAAATCAGGATACATTTTTATCAACAAGAGTTCGTATAGGAGTTCTTGTTGATAAAATCAGGCAACTAAAATGGATGGTTTTCTTTATGTGTTTTTTTTTAAATAAAACTTTTTAAATGTTTTTTAACGTTTTTTAAATGAACTCGATACATCTAACCAAAAGTTTTGTTGATTTTAGACCGAATATATTTTAAAGTTAACCTTTGAACTTAAATGATAAATTAGTCCAAAAATCTTAACCGGCTTGCTTTTTAACTAATTTATCATTTAAGATAAAATCAGGTAGGGTAGATTAGGGTAATACGAGCAGCTTGGCAATATGAGCATACTTAAAGATTTCTTAAATGTAAGCAGTGAAGTTAAAGTGGCTTTGTATTTTTTGAATCAACTTTATATGGTAATAACAGGAAGCAGTACAATTAGCGTAAATTTGTATGCAGTAAATTTATAGCGGCTATCATCTGATTTAAACGTTGTTAAATTTTTTGCGTTGTTAAAAAATATCATCGCGCATGAATAAATCTGTGGCGCGAAATTTTCAGTGCTAAAATAATGAAATTAATTTTTTCGTAAAGAAAAATATGTTAGCTGAAACTCCGATCAAGTTTTGTTTGAAAAACAATGCATAGTTTTGACCTAATTCAAAGATGCAATTTTTGTGTAATATGAGCATGCCCAAACTACCCAGTGTTTTTCATTGAAATTACCTCGTTTAAAGTCCTAAAATAGCAGTGGTTTTAATTGCTTTTTGAATAAAAACAAAACACAATAAAAAATTTTAATATTTTAACCAAGCTAAACATTTTTCTGTAATTTAAATTCAAAAAATTTGAATTTTTATTGTTCAAAGGTTTGAGTAAATAAAATTGAAAAAATTACAAACTATTTTTTGTTGTTGCGGAAAACAGTAATATTGTTTCAACAAAAGTGGCTTAAAATTTGATCTTTTAACGATAAGTTTTGTTAATAACGAATCATTATATTCCAAAAATTAGTTCAAATTGTCAGGTTGGTATTTTTTTTACTTAATGTTATTTTTTTTGAGCTAATTTAAAGTGTTCATATTACCTAGTGGTCTGGGTAATATGAGCACTTTTGCTACTTTTTTAAAACCTTTGTGTTTTTAAGAAAAAATGTTGGGTGCCCAAATATCTAAGTGGATCCAGCAGGGCTAGAAATTGTTTATTTGCAAAAATTTTGGATTCAGCATAATTATTTTTGAAAATATTCCAATTTTCGCTCATATTACCCTAATCTACCCTGACTAAAAAGGAAGGTTTTTTTTTAATGAAAAATATATGGTTTATTTTCTAAACTTTAGCGTGGACTTGTTTTTTCAACTTTAAGTGTGAAACTGTTTTCATAACTTTAGGTGTAAACTTGTTACCTCAACTTTAAGTTTGGACTTGTTTTCGCATCTTCCCAGTGGGCATGAGTTCAAAAAAAGACTTATTTTGAAAGTTTAAAAAAACGTCCAAAACGTTCAAAAGACGTTCAAAACTTTCAAAAAACGTTTAAAAAACATCTTTTTTACGTCTAGTGCTCACTGGGTTTAAATGTGGACTTGTATTTTATCCAATAATATAATAGTTTTATTAACCTTGTTTAGCTTTAGTTTATCTAAAAGGATGCAGTGTTCTTCGGTATCAAATGCTTTTGATAAGTCAATAAAGTATTCTAAAGTTTGTTTGTTTAAAATCATGTTTAAAAGTTTTTTTTGTTTAAAACCATGAGTTATTTATTTGACTATTCAGTCAGTTAAAAGATTTTTTGAAATCAAAATTGATTTGTGTAAAATGAATTGTTATTGAGAAGTTATTATTGATTCCATTATAAATAAAGTTTTGTCCGAATAATTATTACATTTGAACTTATCGAGAACTTTAGTATAAAGATTAGAGTCTGCTTAGACTGATTTTGTTCGAAATAGCTATATCATTAAATATTTCATCCAATCCTTGTGCTTTAATAATAATATAACAATATAAATAATATACAATACTGTTGAGATTCAACGCCATGGTAAATCTTTTACAGACATAACAAGAAAGTTAAATATACTCGATTAAGTCTAGTTTAGCTTTAAATAAGTTGAGATTTTTCTTCCACTGTTTCAATTGGTAATTTGTTCCAAAATTTGACTGTGCGATTTGTAAAAAAAACCCTTTTTGAATTTTTTTCAATATGTTTATATCTTTTTCAAGATAAGGACTCCATACCTGTATAGCAAATTCTAAATGTGGCCGTATAAGTGGCCGTATAAAACTAGAAAACAATATTATTAGTTCACTATTTTTATACTTAAATGATTTGCATATTATACAAATTTATAGTTTGCCTTAGATCTTTTTCCAATTTAGTTGTAATTAATTCTTGCTTTATATTATTGTTTGTGACGAAATATTTATAATTTTTATTTTTGTTATCAATATGCATGGTTTTACACTTTCTCAAAATTGAATTGCATTTTCCAGTTTATTACCCATTTTTCTAACATAGCAATGTTTTTTTTTTAATGAATATAAAGCTTTTTCAAGTTATACATTTTTAATTTATCTTTAAAACAAGATGATTCCAAAGATAACTTAAAAAATAAAAAGCCCTCATTCCAGTTTTAAAATCACGAGATCTTTCAGATGTTTCTAATTATAGACCAATCTCAACTTTTTTCTTGTTTTTCTAAAATATTAAAAATATTAGATATTGGAACAAGTTATGTCAAAAAGACTATATTTTTTTTAACCGTTAATAATATAGCCTAAACAGATTATATTCAGATTTTGCCATTTCACTGATTATGAAATCACTAACCTTATTCTTGATATATTTAAAGCGTTTGATGTCGAGTATTTCCCTAGGTGTATTCATTGATTTAATTAGAAGCTTTTGGCACAGTAATCACCAAATCCTTCTATCCAAGCTCAAAAGTTATGGTTTAGTAAATACTAATTCGTGCTGGTTTGAGAGTTATTTGACTATTAGGAAGCAGCACATATTATATGTTAGAGGAAAAACGGATTATAAGACAAATATCTATGGTGTTCCTCGAGAATCAATCTTAAGACCCCTTTTATTTTTCATTTATATAAACAGTTTAAATAAATTTTCTAACATTTAAGTTCAATTTTGTTTGCGAATGATACCAATTTGTTTTATTATTGTTTTATTGTAAAGATATCAGTAAATTATTTTAAACAGTAAACAAAGAACTTGATAAATTATCCCAATGGTTTTAATCGAACAAATTGTTTTTAAACATCATTAAATAAAAAATTAAAGAAAAGTCTTCAAAAATTAAACAAAAATTATACATTAATTACTTAAAATGTAAAACAAATGAAAATAAAATTATATATAAAAATTACGCTAAATTTTTTGAAAGCCTCAAGAAAAAAAAAATATATATATACAATTTAAATTTACTAGATAAATATAAATTAAATTTTAAACGCACTTGATTTATAATAAGAGAAATTAAAGGCAGCAAAAAATACACTTCTCACTCTTTGCCAAACACGGTTAAATATAATAATGAATTTTTATATGATAAAAGACAAATTACGGAAGAATAAATATTTTGTTTCTGCAGGACGAAATCTTGCAAAAAGAGATCCTATAACTAACAGTTTAATGAATGATCTATGCTTCCCTCTAAACTCTTACTTGAACTCTTTTGAATTATCTTTAAAGAGTTTGAAATTGCCTTTAAAATGTTAAAATCTAACAAAATAGTAGGCCCTGATGGTGTTAACGGCAACATTATTATAAGTTCATTTGATGTTTTAAAAGATATACTCTTTAAGATTTTTTTCAATATCAATTAAACAGCATTATCATCCGCATAAACAATTTGTTTATGCGGATGATAACGTATCATCTAATTTGTTAAATATTTCATGTGGAGTTCCTCAAGGATCCATATTAGGACCCCTCCTATTTCTAATATATATTAATGATCTACCAAAAGATTCTGATCTAATGACAGTTATGTTTGCTGATGATTCTAACTTATTTCTTTTTCATAAAAACATTTTTACACTTTTAGCAACATGAACATTGAACTAGTCAAAATTTCCGAATGGTTTAGATAAACAAACTATCATTAAATATTGATAAAACTAAATGAACTCTTTTTTTATCCTTTTGGTAAATAGCACCACCTGCCTAGCAACTTACCTTTTCTTTTTATCGATAACATAATTATTAAAAGAATTGTGACAAGATTTTTAGGTGTATATATAGATGAAAATCTTACATGGAAATGCCACATAGCTAACTTGTGCAATAAAATTTCAAAGGGTATGGGCATTTTACACAAAATAAGAAACGTTCTTGATAAACATACCTTAATTCAATTATATTATTCGCTAATTCATTGCCATATTAACTATGCAAACATTGCTTAGGGTAGCACTTATGAAAGTAAACTTAAACGTCTCTATCGGCATCAGAAGCATGTAGCACGCCTTATAAATTTCAAGGACCGTTGCTCACGCCAAGCCTCTTTTATATGATATGAAAGCACTCAATATGTTAAATGAATCGATGTATACAAAAACGTTCTAAGTCATAAAAACTATTTTTAAGTCAGACAACTTTAACTATGTATAACACATATATATCACAAATTTTGATATCTTTTAACAAGTTTAATATTTAAAGATGTCAAATAGCACCCAGATTTTTTTTTTTGAATTTATTTAAGTAATAATTTTGGTATAATATTTACAAAGAGATAGTATAATATTTACAAAGAGATAGAAATAAATATATTTTTAAGGAACGATAATTTAATTCGACAACCATTTTCTCAAACTAATTTTGAAAAATTTTTTATTTCATTTCGCGGAACATTTTTATGGAATAGAATAGTTCTAAACACTTCTGAAGATTTTTCTCAAGAATGTAATTTTGATTCTTTTAAACAAAATCTTAAAAAACTCATTTTTTTAACTGTAGATATACTAATCTACTTTTATATTTTTTGGAAATCCCTTCTCTAATTTAGTAGGAGAAAGGCGCCTATGGTGGCATACTTAACTTTGAAGCTTTATTATTCAGTATCCTGAAGACCAATAATAAAAGTTTTGATATGGATACATTCCTTGTTACATCTAGAACAATAATTACCCTGGGAGTTTTCATCAGTTTTATTTTTTGGATGGGGCCAGGATGGATCGAGGGTAGTTTAATGATTTCATTTAACCTTAGAGTCTTCTCTCAGAAAAGCCAGAAATTACTCGAAACCATCCTAATTTACCATTTTATGCTACACACCAGCATAGTAAAATTTTGCGCATGCGTATATGATATATTGCGTTTTACGTATTTTTTGGACCAAAAAAAAATTTTGGAGCATCGCTTTATTTTAACTTTACTTAAAAATAAGTTTTTCTTATAAAAAAAAATTTCCAACTCGTCAATATTTCAACACCCCAACTCGTCCGTATGCCATCATGGGTTAAAGTCATCAATTTCATTAAAACAAGCTGTGTCTGCTTTGTTCAAAAGATAAAATTAAAGTAACTATTCCACTAAATGCACAAAACTTGAATATAAAATGCATGAAAATTTCATTTCTGCACAGTTAATTTTAATGGAAATATGACCGGTATGCATCATAGGCTCTATGCCATCATAGGCGCCTTTCCTCTATATGTATATATATTTGGTGTATATTCTTTTTTGTTGTTTTTTTGTTTTTTTATCAACAAGCAATTGTTTAATTTTAGTGAATTATTTTAACATGTTTATTTTTACTTTAATTTATAATATTATATTACAAACTTTATATACTTTTATTATTAAATTTAATTTTGTAATAAAAAAATTGAACAAAAATAATAAAAACTTAAATTATATAAGAAAAAGAAAATAAAAAAGAATGGATGCATGCGTATCTGCCAATATATGTATGTAGACTATGTCTGAAGGTGAACCATCCTTTGGTAGTGGCTTGACGTTTTTGTCTTCAGAAGCGTAAACTTTAATTTACATATTTAGCAGTGGTTTGGTGTTTTTTATATGTATTTATATATATATATATATATATATATATATATATATATATATATATATATATATATACTATATATATATATATATATATATATATATATATATATATATATATATATATATATATATATATATATATATATATATATATATATATATAAAAGTAAGATAAAAAAAAATAACATTTTCACGGTACTTAAAGTTTCATGCCGTGTGCGGCACTCATCAGCCATATATTTAAATCAAGAAAAAACCGTTCAAAAATACAATTAAAATTACAATTGCAAAAATTACAATTGCAAATTATGTCTCACCGAAAAATATGAAATTCTATATTATAAAAACACTAATTTATTGAATAAAAGGAGTGAGATTGTTTCTAAGTCTAGACATAGAAACTGATTCCTTCTTTCCCAAAATGACACTGACAATTAAAAAAGATGTTTTTCCATATTATCATTATTTTTATTATTATTATTGTCATTATTATTACTTTTATTATTATTTGACGTCAGAACTCATTCCATAATTTTGTAACGGTTTTCTAATTGCATTTTTGAACGGTTTTTTCTTGATTTAAATATATGGCTGATGAGTGCCGCAAACGGCATGAAACTTAAAGTACTGTAAAAAAGTTGTTTTTTTTCATCTTACTTTTTTATTTATTTATTGATCTATTTTGAGATTATTTCACTTTATATTGATCACTCTCAAATCGAAAAAATTGATTATTATTACATAATCAAAACAACAATATTTTTGCTCCATACGTTGAGCACTCTAATCAAGTCGCATATGTGATGGAAAAAATAAACTTTGGATATTCAGTCAAGAACATTCCGATACCATCCATTAAAGACTTCAAAATACATTTATTGGATAAAACTGAAACATTAATTAAAAGAATGCGATGGAAAGCGTTTTTCTTTTTAAACAAGAGTTCAAATAGTAAGAACAATTTTTATTATAACTACGGATTAAAAACATCTAATCATCCAAAACAAATTACAGAAATGATAGCTTTTGAGAATGAACTCATTGATCTTGTAAAACACATTAAGTTTCGAAAGGTGCACAGCAGTTTCCAAAATAAATTAAAAAAAGATATAAACAGTATTCGAAAATCTAACTTAACTTATACGTATGCTGATAAAACGACCAATCTTTACAATTTATCTAAGAACGATTACAACCACTTGTTAGGAAATGCCATCACTTTAAACTACAAATTATCCAACTCAAACGTAATAAATAAAGTAAGCTTAGAAGGTAAACGTTTTTTGAAAAATCATGAAGTTTTCAATAAAATTGACATTACCACATCTTCCGATTGTTTTATCACTTTAAAAGACCATAAAGATAATTTTGAAAACAATCCGACTGTCCGTTTATTGAATCCTGCTAAAAACGAGGTTGGTAGAATTAGTAAAGATATTCTTTCTAAAATTAATACACACCTAAGAAATATATTACAATTAAATCAATGGAAAAACACTCGAAATGTTATCGATTGGTTTAAGGCCATAAAAGATAAACACCTTTATAAATTTTTAGTTTTTGATATTATCGACTTCTACCCTTCTATCAGTGAAACACTTCTTAAAAACTCTATCAATTTTGCGAAGCAACACCTAACATTAAATAAAGAAAACATATCACTAATTTTTCATGCAAGAAAGTCTTTGCTTTTTAACAATGATCAAGTTTGGATAAAGCAATCAAGTGGTTTATTTGATGTTTCCATGGGAGCGTTCGAAAGTGCAGAGGCTTGTGAGCTGGTAGGAATATTTCTTCTTTTTCAAATTTCAAAATTTTATAACAAGCTTGAGGTTGGTTTATACCGTGACGATGGCTCGGCAGTTTTTAGTAATAAAAACGGCCCTCAAATGGAAAAAATAAAAAAGCATATTGTCGAAATATTTAAATGCAATTGCTTACGAATTTCTATACAATGCAACATGAAAATTGTTAACTACCTTGACGTGACTCTAAATCTTTGTGACTGCACTTTTAAACCTTATTTTAAACCAGATAATACATTAAATTACATCCATGCTGATTCAAATCACCCGCCGAGTATATTAAAACAAATACCACGTTCGATTGAACTTAGATTGTCTACAAGTTCATCTAACAAAGAAATATTTCAAAATACTATTCCTCTATATAATGAAGCTTTATTAAAGTCTGGTTATAAATGTAGTCTAACATATAATCCTATAACAATATCAACTCCAAAACGGAACAGAGCCCGCAACATCATTTGGTTTTAACCCTCCATTTAGTAAAAACGTTAGCACCAACGTGGGAAAATGTTTTTTGAAACTTATTGACAAACATTTTCCTAATAATAATAAACTGCATAAAATCTTTAACAGGAACACAGTCAAAGTTAGCTACAGTTGTATGCCAAGTGTAAAATCTATTATAAATTCGCACAACAAATACATTTTATGCAACAATACAAACCTTAATCAACAGGACTGTAACTGCTATAATAAAATCTCTGTCCGTTGTTTAATAAATGTTTAACAAGCAACATTGTGTATCAAGCAACTGTAACAACAGATAATCTTGATTCATCTTCTAATGAAAAATCGTACACTGGGATAAGTGAGACTCTATTTAAATTAAGATACGCTAATCACATAAACTTAAACTTCCACTCATTGGACAAGTGTTTTTTTGTTTACCATTACAATTTTCTGTAGTTTTTTTATTTAGGGTTTCCTATTTGTTTATCAAAGCATTATTAAGACCTTTTATAATTCTTTCCATATTTTTTGTACAACAGCTGCTAACTTTAACTGTATTTCGATTAAAATTTTTATGTAATTTATTAGAGGGCGGGAAATGCTTATCGACCAATTCTAAAAATATTTTTCCTATATTAGTGGAATCATTTTTGCTATATGGGGGGTTGAACCAAATTGTATTTCTAGTTCTATTTCGCTTTTTCGTATTCTTTTTTTAAGGATCAAATTTTAGTTCAAAATTTTCAAAACCACTTTTTTTTAAGGGCATCTTCAAATATTTGTTTAGAGAAATTGAATGCATTTTCATTAGAGGAGTTTTGGTATAGCCTGTTATTAATTAAAATTAGGATTTGTTTTAGAATTTGAGGTGGATGATTTGAGTTAATGTTAATATACAATAATTCATCGTTTGGTTTTTTGAAAGGCTTATATGAGTTTTCAGAGAGATTAAATGTGACAACAAGAAAGTTTACAATTTTTAAATTTATGTTTATTTCAATATGAAAGCTAATATTTTAAAAGTTTTTATGTCTTTTCTAATATTATCGAGCTGCGAACCAGATTTTTTATGCATTACTATTAAACCATCATCGCAATAAAGGCCTAAATCATTTATATTGATTATTTTACTTAATAAATCTAAAATGTGTTGTCCAACAAATTCACAAATTTCTGCTCCGTCATAACTGCCCATTGTTACATCAAAGCAGTCGTGCATATTTTGCTTTTTCCAAGCTTCCTTATTAAAATAAAGTAAGGTTTTTCTACAATGTTTTATTATACGGATTGTTTCTTTAGGAATAACTGTGTGGTTTTTTGCAAATTCAATTGTTTTATCTATATATATAAATGTTTTTTTTGCCTATTACAGAATAGCTTTATTACAAATATAATCGGCAAGACTTCTAGAAGATCAATATCAAATATATTATTCATAGTAATTATAAAAATAATAATAATAATTAAGATCAAACTAACCAATAAAAACAAATCAACATAAACTATATACAATTGTGCAGTATAAAATATAAGTATACTCGATAAAGTATATAAAACAAAACAACAAAATACAAGAAAATATATTTTCTGCTGATATCATCACTTTTTTTAACTTTCTTTTGAAAGATGTTCAAGTCCATTTCTAAGACAAATCAAAATTAGGCAAAACTATTTTATTCTATAAATAAAGACCGCAATAAGAAATAGGGTAGATTAGGGTAATATGAGCTCCTTAAGCTAAAATTGGAGTTTTTTTAAAAATAGTTATGCTGGATTTAAATTTTTGAGAATAAACAATTTTTAGGGATCCCTACTCATGATCCACTTTGATATTTGGGCACCCAAAATTTTTTCTTAAAAACACAGAGGTTGTAAAAAAGTAGCAAAAGTGCTTATATTACCCAGACTACTATGTTTTCCGCAACAACAACAAAAAATCTGTTTGTTATTTTTTTAATTTTATTAATTTAAACCTTTGAACGTTAAAAATTCAAATTTTTCAAATTTAAATTACAGAAAGATATTTAGTACTGCTGAAATGTTTAATTTTTTTACTATGTTTTGTTTTTATTCAAAAGGCAATTAAAACTATTGCTATTTTAGGACTATAAACTAGGTAATTTCAATAAAATACACTGGGTAATTTGAGCATGATCATATTACACAAAAATGGCATCTTCAAATAAAGTCAAAACTAAATGTTTCTATGCATAGTTTTTCAAGCAAAAATGGATTGCATTTTTAGCAAACATATTTTTCTTTATGAAAAAATTAATTTCATTATTTTAGCACCAAAATTTCGAGCCACAGATTTATTCATGCGTGATGATTCTATTTTAACAACGTAAAAAATTTAACAGCGTTTTAATTAGATGATTGCCGCTAACTACTGCATATAAAATTACGCTAATTGTACTGATTGTTATCACCATATAAAGTCGATTCAAAAAATACAAAGCAACTTAAACTTCACTACTTATATCTAAAGAATCTTTAAGTTTGCTCATATACCTAAGGTGCTCATATTACCCTAATCTACCCTATAAAAGAATTATATTGTGACTTGCTTTTAGCTTTTTGACAAAGTTCATTGCAATAAGATCAAATTAAAAAATGTTTTTACAGTTATAATAAAAATTAGAGAATTTTTAAAAGAGTTCTAATTGTTTGCTTCACGTAACTAAAATTTAAAAAGATTACTAAAAAGTCTGATACAGAAATTTCATTTGACTCATGAATCATAAAGAAAAGAAATGGGCTCAACCGGGATTCGAACCCGGGGCCTCTCGCACCCAAAGCGAGAATCATACCGCTAGACCATTGAGCCGCAAAATCTTAGCAGATGCATTTTTTGACCAAATAAAAATTGTTTATTCAACCGTGGCATATTCTGTTTGTCTTTGGATATGCCGCAAATCATTGAATGAAACATTGCATGTACTTTTATAGACAAGTTTATAGATATCTATTTCATGTCTAGCTTGAATCTTATAGAAAGGCCCTATCAGAGGGGTAGCCACATGGGCCATATGGCCTGGGCCTCCGATTTAGTTGGGGCCACATATTTTCAAACTATATTTTTTAAACACAAAAAAAAACATCAGAATAATAATTCTAAATTTCTAATTACTCTAAATAATTAAACCTAAATTTGACTCAATTTGAAAGTTGAGATAATTGAAATTAAAGTTGACTTATGAAATTAAAATTTCAAAACCTAAATCCGACATTATAAAGATTACGTCATTTAATGATGCAGTTAACCTTCCGTCGGGCACGCTTGATCAAATTGATACAACTCAATTATGACTTTATGTTTTGCTTTTTAGTAGCTTCATTTTTTTCTTCTTTTTTAGTTGTACATTATCAAGCAGGATTAAACTACTTTATTTTGAACTGTTTCTTATCATTTTGTTCAAATTAATACACTTCGCCTTTGTACGTTACGTTTTGTACGTTAACCTCTGTACGTTACATTTGGTAACTTTGAGAATATTAATATTTTTTTGTTCTGGTAAATAATTTTTTAATTTTTAAACATAATTCAATATATAAATTTGTAAAAGTTTGATTGATGTATAAGTTTATTATATTTTCAAATTTCAATATTATTTTCAGATACCATTAAAATGAAGAGAAAATTTGATAGTGGTGCAAGTAATAGGCGGCAGTGAAAAAAGTTGGCCGAAGAAGCATGCACCAACTCGAAGAAAATTTATTCGTTTTAAAAAAATCATAAAATACAGTTCACATTGAACAAGCAAACAAATTTTCAAAGTGTGAGTGCCAGTGGTAACATTGAAAATAAAGTTGTGCCAATTGCAGAAGACCCAATTTCGGAACAACAACCAGCAGAAAACAGGATGAACCCAAAATCTCATTACCGGCGCAAGTAAAATTCAAGATATCAAACCAGAGGTTTATTGATATTTGTGGTTCACATTTTCAAACAGTAATCCTCCATGAAATTGTGAAAGCGAAGTATAATTCAATAATAAGTATAATTCAATAATAGCTGAATAGCTGAATAATAGCGAAGTATAATTCAATAATAGCTGATGCTACTCCAGATTACTCGTACAAAGAGCAAACTACTCTGGTTATTCGCTATGCTAAAATGTTTGACAATTCAAAGTTTTCAATTGAAGAAAGATTTATTTTATTTGACAGTTTCTCAAAAAAAAAATTGAAGAGAAATTACTGCTCGAACACTAGCTAAAACAACGATGCTAATAAGGCTGGAAAGTATAACGGGGTACAAGTGGTTTTGATATAACAAAATCCAAGCTGTATGTTTTCTCGCTACGGAAATCAAGCATTAAATTTAGTTGGTGTTGGTTGCGCTGAATCAATCAAAGAAGGAGTAACGTATTTCGGATCTACTCAGCAAATGTACAACTTAATTAGTAGCAGTCCTCAAAAGTGGGAAATTCTAAAACTAAATCTTCCTGTTTCGTTGGATGGAATGTTCATGACAAGATGGTCAGCACGGATTGATGGTGTTAAACCAGTTACACAACATTTGAATTTAGCGAGAAGTGCTTTAAATGAACTGGGGTGCTACATTTAACAGCCCAGGCTAAAATGGAACTCAATGCTATTCAAAAGTATATTTCTAAATTTGAATGCATTTTGATGTCGTCTATCTGGATGATTTATCAAACAAATCTAATCATTCAGACAAGTCATGCTACTCTTGATGTTGAAAAGGATAACAATGAAAATCTATTTAATGGCATTCAAATGTTGCGTTAACACTTTGATAAGATTTTAACCAAGTCAAAACTTGTTGCAAGAAATATTGGTGTTTCATGTGAGTTTTCAACTAATCGTCATTTGCCAAGTCAAGATAATGCTGAGCTGTGTTTTAAAATCAATGTATGTTTCGTCATCATTGAATCGATTCAATCTGGCCTCATGCGACGATTTCAGTTGTTACAAGAAATTTGTAAACTTTTTGGACTTTAATGGCAGTTTAAGTATTTGAATGACGAAGATCTTGTATTGGCTGCTCAACAATTTCAGCACAAATATTTTTTTTGTTGTTTAGGTGCCCCAAGAAGACCTAACGGTCTTGTCACAGAGCACCGCAGTAGTACATTTAACAAGGAAGCTCATGCCTCCTTCCTTACCGTGATGCGAAAATATGTCCAAAGCTTGTTTTGAACCTGGATCTCATGCTTATAAAGTAAGCGCTCTAACCACTGCGCCACGGCCGTGACAAGAGAAATCTCGCAAGAACTTGAAAATGAGGTTTTATTTCTTAAAAGAATCTATAGTGTTAATTTTATACTAGATTGCACACCAAAAAAGTTGCTGGAAGAAATTCTTGGACTTGGACTTTCAGGTGTCCCTCCAAACATTACAATTGCATTACATTTTTATTAGTTTACCTGCATTGACGACTTCGGGCGAACGCACATTTAGTGTTTTAAAGCAGATAAAAAATTATGATTGCTCAACTATGGAGAAGGAACGGTTGGATGGACTTGCTATGTTGAATATAAATTGTGATATTGCAAGAAAACTGGATTTTTCAAATAAAATTGCTGCATTTTCAGTACAAAAAGCAAAAAAGGCATTTGTGAAAATTAAATAAAGCTTATTCATTCTGTTTTATACACATTCAGTGTATTTCTTTAAATTCATTTTCAAAATTTGACCATAATTTAATTAATAATTTATAGTGGTTTGCAAATAATTACGTATTAAAAAAAAACAATAGATAAAGATCAATGAACAATTATTTATGTATGAATCATTCAATTGTGAAATCTGAATTGTAACATTCACGATAAAACAACAGTGTAACAATTTACTCGTACGTTCGTACTCTCCCAATTCCTTGGCCTCCCTAAGAAATGGGTAATTAGTAAACAAACACATTTATTGGCTAGTTGGCTTGCTAAAACGCACAAAAAAAACCACATCTGTGAGTGACGGTCTGTCTAATTAATTGCATTTATTCTAAAAGTTACAAATTTATCTGGTCCCGATCTATCTGAAGACTTAAATGGCTTTACACCAACTTGCGTCTCATTTTGCGCAATTTGTCCTTTTGAGGCCTCCAATTTATAACTAGTCCAGGCCTCTCCAAACCTCTGAAATGGTCTGCTTATAGGGCAGGAAAATAAAGTTAAATATAGACGTTATATTTTAAATAAATTGAGAAGAATAAAAGAAAAGCATTGTATTTTGCACTATTTACAAGATTAAAAAACATCAAAATGGACATTTTTTACTCTTTTGGCGACTGTAGATTAGTAGCAACTGGCAACTTAGTCTAACTTATCAACTTTATATTTGTTGTAATCTAGAATAATACGTGGTTCTTCATGTTGATAATTAACAATTTCATTTTTGTGATAAGAATTTAAAAGTAATTCTTCTTTTTCCTTAGTAACCTAAACAAAACAAAAAAAGTAATAATTAATTTATGATCTTTCAATAAATAAAATTAAATATTTCCGTGCTTTTATAGGAAAATGTTTAAGCTAATAGTGCTTCTTGTTATATTTAACAATAGATGTTTTATTTATTACTTTACTAATTTTACGTTTGTTTATGTTATATAGTTAACGTTATTGTTATATAGCAAATTGTTAATGTTATATAGCAAATCTAAAAAAACAAAAATTAATAAAAATTTAAACTTTAGATTAAGTGGCCAGAAAATCATTTCTGTAAACTCAATCAAATATCTTGGAATTATAATTGATTCCAACCTATCGTTTGTATCCCACCTCAAAGACTTAGAATTAAAATTGAGCAGATCAAATGGATTGCTGGCTAAAGTTTGCCATTATGTCAATCTGAAAGCATTATTAAACATATATCATGCCATTTTTGGCTCGCATATACGATATGCTTGTCAAATATGGGGACAATCTCAACAGCAAGAAGTTTTAAGGATATCTCATCTTCAAAACAAAGCTTTAAAAATAATACATTTTCAGAATTACAAATCCAATCCTAATGTGCTTTATCATACTTCTAAGATCCTTAAACTATGTGACCTTGTTCAATTCTTGAATTGCCAGTTTGTCTGGAACCACCAACACAAAAACCTACCTCTTACCTTCAACAATTTCTTCCCAAAAAATGCAAATAACCGATACTATCTTCGATCAACTGATAATCTCAATCTTGCAGTCTTAAATCATCGTTCTGTTACTTATGGATATAAGTCCATAAAAAACCAAAGTATAAAATCTTGGAATAACCTTCCCTATGACCTAAAAGCTCTCCATTCAATTTATGTTTTTAAGAGTAACTCATTCCATTCCTTCCTAATCAAATACAGTTTATAAATCCAAAGATAGATACGCTATGTATAAGTGTTTGTGATAAGCGCATGTGAATAAGTGTGAGTGTATATGTATGTATGTGTATATGTATACATGGATGTGTATGTGTGTATGTGTATGTTTGTATATATTTATATTTGTATATATATATGTGCATGTGTATGTAAGTATATATATTTATATATATATTTGTGTGTGTATGTGTATGTATGTATGTATGTATATATATATATATATATATATATATATATATATATATATATATATATATATATATATATATATATATATATATATATATATATATATATATATATATATATATATATATATATATATATATGTATATATGTATATGTGTGTATATATATATATATATATATATATATATATATATATATATATGTGTGTGTGTGTGTGTGTGTGTGTGTGTGTGTGTGTGTGGGTGTGTGTGTGTGTATGTATATATATGTGTATGTGTATGTATATATATATATATGTGTGTATGTATTTATATGTATATATATATATATGTGTGTTTATATATGTGTCTATATATGTGTGTATGTAACATAATGTGTGTATGAACACAATTTTATATTCTGATATTTTCATTATTACTGTCGTGTAAGGTTTTTATATAACCAACTTTATTAATATATTTGATTATCTATTTGAGTTTATAAATCACAGTATAGTATAAATCACATTAATAAAATATGATAATAATATAAATCACATTAATAAAAGGTGTATGTGTGTGACTAATACTAAATTACTATTATTCTTTTTATGAATACTGTAATTATTTTTATTGTTGTCATTATATTTTTATTATTATCATTATACTCTTATCGTTGTATTGTTATTATTGTTGCTACTACCGCTCTTATTATTATCATTATTAGTATTTTACTCCTTTAACTTTTATTGTTTGCTTTGTTACAGCTGTGGACGATTATTACTATTAGCATTAACAATATATTTAGTAGCTTTTATTTACAAAGTTTTTACTTAAGATTAGTACATGTACTATTTGTAAACTTCCGTGAATGTAACAACTATTTCAGAATATATGAATTGAATTGAATTGAATTAACGGTGCTATATATATATATATATAGACATATAAATAATATTTATATGTGTATATATAAAATATATATAATAGTTGTAATCATAGTTGTAATCATAGCAATCATAGTTGAATATTTATAAAGTTTATAAAATGTTTTATGAAATAAATTTTGTCAATGAATCATAAAATATTTTTTCCAATTTAAAAAGGAGTTAAATTTTATTTAGTAACGTTACACAAAAGCTATTTATATCGTCTTTAAGTTGCAAAATGCATGAAGAGCAAAAACATTTTTTATTTGAAGACTTAGGTATTGTAATATTAGCACATTTACTGAGGTATTGTAATATTAGCACATTTGTAATGATACCAATTTGACTGGACAATGAAAATTAATACACTCTGTCAAAGGAAGAAATTTTGAACATTTACACATGCAGAATAGCTGTATTTGATTTGAATTTAATTTTCTTGTTATAATTTTTGTCAATGGAACTTTTTAAAAAACTATCTTAAGTTTACCTTTAAACATATAACAGAATTTCTTAGATACAGAGTTTATCATTTGTCATGTTTCCATTACTCCACCAGACAATATTTTGTTTTGTTTACCATCGTTTGTTGTTGTATTTGATAGTAATACTTGTGATTAGTTTTAATTAGACCCTCTTTATTAAGTGGATAATTTTGGTCATCTTTCCAAACTCTTAGCTGTTTCTATATTTATAGAGAATTTCATTTAAAAAATACCCATTCCATGACAATTTCATTTTTTTTTCCCATCTGGACTTGTGCATAGGATAATCAACATCACTGTACAAACCTGAGACAGAAATGGAAAAATTTATTTGCTGTAGAGACATTGCATTTAAAAGTTTATATTTTGCAATTACTTTCCATTTTAAGATTATAATCCGTTGGAATATAGAAAATAATTTCAAAACATTACATTATTTGATTTATAAAGACTTGTGAGGGGTTATCAATATTTACATTGTACCCCATTTTATGAACAGTTTTTGTATTTTATAAACAGATGCAATCCAGCCCTGTGGATTTTTCAAGAAGTGTTTTTCCTTTAAGTTTTAGAAAATATTTCTATAGTATTAAGTTGATTTTGATGAAATTTCGTAAACAATTTGAGTAAAACTTTTGATTTTTCTGTAATTTTATCTTGGCTTTCGTTAATAAACAATGGCTCATAATAAGCAGTAATTGGTTTAGCCTGAACTTTAGGAGCAAAGTAAAGCTCATTTTCATATGCGGTGTCTGTTTCATTACAGTCTCTGTTTCATCAATTTATCAACTAATAATTTTAAAAACAACAGCTTTCGATGCTAATTTATGTAAACTTTGATACAAATTCTCTTCAATAACTTTTGCTTACTTTGCTTCAGCTCCAATGTTTTGCCTGTCGTTTTTTGCGCACGCGCTTTAGAATGTAAACAAAGCAACCCGTCTATAACATACGGATTGTATATTTACGCGGCAAAAAAAAAAAAGAAAACCAAGTAGAGGCAATTTGAAAACCAAAAACTCGGGAAAACTTGTCGATGTAAAAACTTGACAA
Source organism: Hydra vulgaris (assembly GCF_038396675.1). Taxonomy (NCBI): domain Eukaryota; kingdom Metazoa; phylum Cnidaria; class Hydrozoa; order Anthoathecata; family Hydridae; genus Hydra; species Hydra vulgaris. The sequence goes on from NC_088923.1 coordinate 40,996,818, forward strand.
TTAACTGATAGAAATTTATTATTTATTTTTTAAGTTATGCCAGTATCATTTAATGTCATAACAAAGCTTGTTCAAATAATTTGTTCATAAACAAATATTTTTCCTCTGCTATGGTTCTTCAACTTCCATATAGACAATCAGTTAGTTTAAGAACCACAATAGTACTTATTATTCTATCAATATAGTACTATTACTTTTTTTTTTTTTTTTTGATAAATATTTTTTCATAATAAATTACTTACAATATTTTTTAGTTGGGGTTCGACGGGAGCAGGCAGAAGACAAAAGTCTTATCATCCAGCCTCGTTGTATCATTTACCATAGTCATAAGAATACATAACCTTTTGTCCAACATTTCCGCGTTGTCAGAAAGTTAAAACCATCAATTTAATTACATATTAATTGTTTTTTAAAAAAACCGCAAAAACGCAAATTTAATTGACCAAAATGTTTTCAAAAACATTCTGAATGTTTTTAATAATATAAACAATGTTTTTATTTAAATTTTTTTTAATAAAATATTTTTAATTTTTTTTTTTTTACAGTAAATCATACACAGAGTGTTGCTACATCGACTATCTTATACCCTGACCTGCAACAGAGTGCTGCTAAATTGACTGACAAATAGCCTGACTCGCAACGGAGTGCTGCTAGATCAACTGGATGTTACTTTTTTTGAAAACAATGTTATTTCCTTTTAGATTTATTTGTAGCAATTTAAATTTTAGAAAAACAGTGTTTGTCTGACCAATCTAAAAATACAAAAAGAATAAGGTCACGTGTGAAACCATTGCAATTCAGAATGTCAGTTTTTTTCCCGTTAAAAATTAAATGAACAGTAACCGTTTGACCACTGTTTATTTACGTTTTGAAAAAATAATATCTTTCTTATAACTATGCATTTACATATAAAACAGATAATAAGCTATCATATAAAAAAAAATATTGCAATCTCAGTAAAATAATGTTAAATACTTTTAAATAAAAAGTGTTACATGTTGTTTTTTTCTTATTTCTGAATACAATACAAATTAAAATAAATTAAAAAATGAATAAAAATTTAAAGATTAGAAATGATGTAAAGAGTGATATTGCTTTTAAACAAAAAGAAAAGTTAAAAAATAAAAGAAAATAAAACAAAAGTTAAAAATAAAATAGAATTTGAGATACGTCATAATAAAGTAACTGTTTTTTTAAAATACTTTTAAAAATTTTAATTGAAGTTGTAGTTTTACTATTATTTGGGAGAAATAGTACATATAGTTGCAAGTTTATGAAGTAGAAGTATTTTGCATTTTCCTGGCCTATTTGGTATAAACACTTTACAATTGTGGCCAAAAGTTTGTAATCACCTAATGTTCCTAAGAAAAATTAAGACTTTACGTCTTTATTGCATGAAAATATACAGCACCCATAGGCAACTCTACGGAGGGTGTGTCGCCCACTAAACAAGGTTATCAAGCTATTATCAGTTTTTTGAGAAATATATTTGGTTAGTTGGGTATTTGACACATTTTAGTTGGTTAATTTTATGAAAATAGTCGGTGATTTTGTGAAAAGATTTGCCCCTCCCCTCATTTTGTTCCTAGAATTGCCTCTGGCAGCACAACGGTATTTAAGTTGCAAATCTGGCTAACAAAGAAGCTCTATAACACAGTTATTATTTGCTAGTCTAGTGCACAAATCTGGAAGTGTTGCAGGGTGCATTGTCCTGTTGGAAGTTTTTTTTGTGAGATGTCATACTTGGGAGCAGCTTTCATTTAGAATTTCCATATATATACTTGAGAATTAATGGTTTTGCTCTTTGGCATAAAATGTAGCTGACCACGGAAAAGTGCAGAAAGCAACACCATTATAGAAGTTGGATGGTTTACAGTATATACCGTATATTTGTAGAAAAACCTTATTGTCATTTTACATAGTTGTATTAAGTCAAACTGTTGAAATGTACTTTCATCTGATGATATTCTTTTCTCTTATTCTTTCTCTGTAGAACGTTTGTGTTTTTCGCAAAACTCCAACCTTTTTATACAATATTTGTTATTCAGAACAGGTTTTTTGTTTACCGTTGAGCTGGGCTTTTTATATTAACTCGCAAAATACGCCTAATTAAGTTTGCACTTACGTAAATACTATTTTCATTTTGTAATTATTACTCAATTTTAAACGATAAAAGAACGGGATTTTTCTTAATAAAATACTTTACACGTCTCATCAATCTGTCAGTTTTTTCTTTTGTCTACCGCTTCATTTTCGTGAGGAAAACCTCTCTGAAACTCTTTTTTTTTTTTTTTTATTTATTCAATTTTTTTGTTCTTTAATCCTTACAAATTCGTAAAATATAATAGAATCGTTACAGAGTAAGTAAAATTAAAAAAAAAATTAGAAATTACTTCAAAGAACGCGGAAAACTTGCAGAAGACCGACGGTCTTGTCATCAAGAAACCGCTATGCGTTACTAATATTAATGGATGCTTTTATTTAAAATAAGTTTATATATATATATTTTTTTAAAAACAAAAAAATGTTATCGGTTTTCGGCAGAATGAGAATAAAAATCCAAAATGCAAAAAACAAAGAAAGCAGACAAAAAGTAGTTTTTAATTTTTTAATTTTATTTCAATACACATAAATATAAGTAGGTACATGATTTGCTAAATAGGTAATATATAGTCGTTCGAGTGTTGATAAATAAGCCTATTATTTGCCTTTGTGTTTTTGTTATTGTTTTTGAGTTATTTAGAGTTTTTTGAGTTAGAGTTTACATTGGTTTCGGAACAAAGTTGGTTTTATACATAGTTTTAAATGTTTTTGGGTTAATAAAAATTCATAAAGTTGTTAGTGTTTAAAATGAGATCTTTTAATAACGTTTTCAGAGTATTTAAGTTATTCGATTTTTCCAGTTGAGTATTTTTTGATATTAATTTGTTATATAGATAAGGACCACGGTACGAAATGGAAAAGTGCGAGAGATTTGTTTTTTTAAAAGGTACGTTGAAGTTTCCCGTTCCTCTGGTATGGTATCTATTTTTGCTATTTTGGAAAATATTCTTTGAAAAGTAAGAAGGTACAACTCCAAGTTTATATTTGAGCATAAATAACAAATTTTGGAATATATTGATTTGATATACATTTAATGCTTTCAAATTTTTTAAAAGTGGCTCAGCATGCGAGAGTCTATCCTTATTAAAAACTATTCTTGCAGCATGTTTTTGTTTTCGATATAGTGTGGTTAGTTTGGATCTATGAGTGCTCGCCCATGCAACATTAGCGTATATGTAGTAGCTTTGTATTAACGAGAAGTATAGAAACTTTAAATTATCAGGAGACAGTATAGAACTAGCTTTGTAGAGGATACCAATGTTTTTTGATATTTTGGTATTTAATATATCTATATGTGATTTCCATGAGATGTTCTCATCAATAAGTATCCCAAGAAATTCAGTTGCTTGGGTTCTCTCTTTTTTTAGTATCTATATTTAGCGAAAGTAAATCGGGTGTTATTTTTTTAAGGTTAGAATGAAAAAGAATGTATTTGGTTTTTTCTGTGTTGGGCGATAATTTGTTAGATTTTAACCAACTGTTTATTTTTTCAAGTTCAGCATTTGTAGTTCCATAAAGTTCTGTAATTGATGAGGATGCATAAAATAAATTTGTGTCGTCCGCGAACATAATGAAATCCAATTTACTTGAGGCTTTAGGCAGATCGTTTATGAAAATTTTTTTCCATGAGCAATAACGCATTGTTTTCTGTCTAGTAAATAGTAAAAAAAAAAAATTTTTTAACCAGTTTAGTGCAACACCTTTTATCCCATATTTTTCCATTTTCCTAATTAAGATAGCGTGATCTACCGTGTCAAATGCCTTAGATAAATCAACAAAGACTCCAAGGACGTATTTTCTGTTTTCAAAGGAGTCATTTATATTATTTATAAGATCAAGAATTGCGTGTTCGGTTGAATGTTGCTTTAGGAAACCAAACTGTTTTTCATTTAGGATTTTGTTATTTGTTAGATATTTATACAGTTTATTGTATATTACTCTCTCCAAAAGTTTTGAAAATACAAGTAGCACTGAGATAGATCTGTAGTTATTTAGTGTAAATGCATCACCGGTTTTTAATATTGGTATTACCTTAGCTATTTTGAATTTATTTGGTACGGATCCTGTAATAATTAAAGATTTAAATATTTTATAGATTGGTTGTTTTATTTGCGGAAACACATTTACAACTATATAGCTACAAATGTCGTCTATCCCAGGGGCCTTATTCGCCTTAAGCGAGTTTTTTGCAATTTCTAGTTCTTCATGGTTTAGTCCAGAGAAAATATTTAAACAGAAATGTTGGTTTGTGATATAGGTTTCGAAGGAGATATCAGGGCATTGAACTTTTGAAGCCATATTAGGGCCTATGTTTGCAAAAAAGCCATTGAAGTTTTCAGCGATAGAAGTTTTGTCGATATATTCAGTTTCGTTAACGATAATTTTATCGGGTAAATTATTTGATTTAGTATAGTTTTTACCTATTATTTCTTTCAATATGTTCCAGGTTTTTTTAATATCACTTTTGCTTTTTTGTAGTAGTTTTAAATAATATAATTTTTTTGAATTTTTTCAAATAGATTTTTGTATTCCTTGTATGTAGTTAAGTTAGTTTCGTTTCTGTTTTTTAAATACTTGATATAGAGTTTTTGCTTTATTTTTGATGATTTTCTAATCCCCTTAGTTATCCATGGGCAGTTTAGATACTTTAGCTTTATTTCTTTCTCTTTAACAGGGAAATGTTTATTGTAGTGATCTAGAAAAATATTTATAAATAAATTGTATGCGGAATTTGTGTGTCCAAGGTTACATTCTTGATACACTTCATCCCAATTTACTACCAATAGCGCGTCTTTAAAATTTTTAATAGAGAACTGATTGATTTTTCTTTTATATACTTTAGTTTTAGGATTGTTATAGGTTCTTAAATCTTGAGATAATGAAAAATAAATAGGAAAATGGTCTGATAAATCGGTTTTGATAATTCCTGCTTTTAAAGAAGTTTCAAGAAATGTATTTGGTAATATATTGTCTATTGCAGAGACGGAGGTTGGGGTTATCGAGTAGGTTTGTTGATGATTGGAAGGATACATAATTGAAACAGATTATCAAAAAAGAGTTTAGTAACCGCGTTTTCTTTGTAGTTTAGACTGTTAATATTTAAATCTCCTAAAGAAATATTTTTTCCCTTGTCATTTATTTTAAGAAAGATTTCATTTAAAAAATTTGAAAATTTAGTTATATCACCTTCTGGAGGTCTATAGCAAGTGGAAATTATAATATTTTTTGATTTATTACCCGTTATCTCAATAGTAAAGACTTCGCTATCACTGTCTGAGATGGAGAGGTCTGGTCTTACTTTAAACACTTGATTAACTCGGATATACGTTGCGATCCCTCCTCCCCTTTTGTTTGTTTTTCTTCAAAAGATATTAGTTTATAATTTGAAATTTGAAAATTTGAGTTTGTTTGAAATGATTCATCAGAACACCACGTTTCAGTTATGCAAATCAAACTGAATGAGTAGTTGCAATATTAGAAAGTGTTTTAGCTTATCAAAATTTTTGTTTATACTTCTTATATTTATGTGTATTGCAGTAAAATTATTTTTTAAAGTTTCGAGTTCGGTTTTAAAAGTTTCTATTTCAAAGTATTTCGAATCAAAATTATTTCTGTGAAAAATTTGCGCATCAGAGTCGTAAAAATCATATAGTAAAATATTATTAGCAGTTTCGAAGACGTTGCAACGCAGCGTTTTAAAATCTTTTGTTTTGTTTTTATTTTCGTTAGTCATTGTGTAAAGTGAGGTAAATTAAAACGTGCAAGCATAATAAAAAATGTACAGAACTATTTCACATATCTCGACTTAGTTAAAAGTTAAAATTATTTAACTTTTATCTCTGACGAATATTTTATCATATTTGATAATTGCAAATTAACCTTCCTTTCGAAATCTTTTTACATCTTCCCAAAGCTTTTTTCTTGTTTCCATCGTTTCGTTCGCATAGTCTTCATTTATGAATATTTCGGTTCCTTTTAGTTTTTTTGATAGCGTTAAGATTTTATTTTTGTTTCGAAAGTCTAGTAGTTTAATAATTATAGTTCTTGGAGATTTATCTTCATTAGTTTTCCCAATGCGGTGAGCTCTTTCTATGATTACGTCTTCAGAGATTCCCAGTTTGTTTCTAAATAGATCTTTAACTTTCTTTGCACAGTCATTCCAAGATTCCATGGGCAGCTCAGTTAAACCATAAATCTTTAGATTATTACGGCGTGAACGATTTTCAAGGTCAATATATATTTTTTTGAGAATGAGTTGTAACTCATTCTAAATATTTTTCTAAAAACTATTGAGAATGAGTTGTAACTCTTTCTAAATATTTTTCTAAAAAATATTAGTTGTAACTCCTTCTAAATATTTTTCTAAAAAATATTAGTTGTAACTCCTTCTAAATATTTTTCTAAAAAATATTGAGAATGAGTTGTAACTCATTCTAAATATTTTTCTAAAAAATATTGAGAATGAGTTGTAACTCATTCTAAATATTTTTCTAAAAAATATTGAGAATGAGTTGTAACTCATTCTAAATATTTTTCTAAAAAATATTGAGAATGAGTTGTAACTTTTTTATTTTTATTTTTTGTAATTTTTATTTTAGGTGCCCCAAGAAGTCCTAACGGTCTTGTCACAGAGCACCGCGGAAGTGCATTTAACCAGGAAGTTCACGCCTCCTTCCTTACCGTGACGCGAAAATTTGTCCAGAGCTCGTTTCGAACCTGGATCTCCTGCTTATAAAGCAAGCGCTCCAACCACTGCGTCACGGCCGCAAAATTTTCCAACTCATTCTTAATATTTTTGTAAAAAATATTAAGAATGAGTTACATTTCTTACATGACAAATTCAGTAGAAAAAATTTAAAATTTTGCACTTCATAAAAATGAATGAATCTGAAATAAATTTTCAACTCAAGGTAATTACTTTAAAAAGTTCTGAACCACAGATATTTACAGCTAAATATTCATATCTTTGAATCTTCAACAACGATTTCCTTAGGTCGCTCCTCTGGAACATTTTTCGTCTGTAAACGTGTCGGCTGTAAAAAGTTTATCGCCGGTAATTTTTCAAAATATTTTGTAACATTGAAAAAAACCTTTACGTCGGTAAATTTTACCGCCGGTAGCATTTTACGCCGATAAAAAGTTTTATAACATTAACCCTGATGGTTTATGCCATTCATAAAATCTCAGCACGTTTTCATAATGGCGGTATATAGTAGCCGATAGATACATCATTTCATGTGTTGTCATTACTTTTATGTAGTCAGCTTACTTTTCGGTGCGAGTGTTTATGTTCTTCGCAGTAAAACTTTGTCACTCAATCCTATACAGAAATGGTGACAAAAAATATTTGTTGCTTTTACCTGTTGTAATCCCTGTTTTACCGATATTTGAGATCTGGTAAGACAAAAACTAGATTTTTTAGAATAAAACTGGAACATTTTTGTTAAATACCCTCACACTGCGTCAATATACTAACATATGACCGATGACAACATAGATTTTAATTTCCAAATTAGTTTATTTGATAAACCTTGCTTTCATTTTGAAAATACAGTGAAACAGTCTTTACTTGTTTTGAATTTTACTATTTTGTTGAATTTTTTAATATTGCATAACTTTTTTAAACCACAAGTACGAAATGTACTCAATATCGTAATAACTTCGTAATACCAAAAACTTTAGAAAAAAAAGCTGATTTTTGAATAACTAGTCGAATTGTGGAACTTTTTTCTAACAAGATAATTCTTTAATTTCTAACAAGTAATATAAATTACTATAGCTTTAACTCAACATTTCAAACGTGCAACAAAACAATATGTATTTGATTTTAATGCAAAGCAATAACCATTTTATTTTAAAAACTTTTTTTAATCCTAGTAATTCAATGTCATTTATACTGACGCAGAATTTTGGTTCGTTTTATATAGCTTATAAAAATACGTAGGTCCAGTATGTAGAGGCAGATGTATGTATATTTATATGTTCATATATCTAAAAAAAAGCAATAGTGCTGGTAGTCATTGAATGTTGAGACCGTTCTCGTCTAATTTTTTTTATTGATGATAAAGCCTTGTCTTTTGCCAACTCCGGTCAAAATTTTATACTTTTTATTTTTATGTTGAAAAAAAAACTTTGTAAATTTTATTTTTGATTAATAATAAATAAACAGAAATGAGGTAATCATTTTTCCGATTGCAATACACCTTTTAGTAGGATAATGACTCCAAATAAACGTCAAAATTGCAAGGAAACTTTTGATAGAAAATTACATTGACTTGTTGTCACTGCCACCCTGAGAATCCCGTTAACTCGGACTCTGAATAAGTCGGACTTTTACTTCTTTAGTCGAACGATTTTTTAAATTCAATTTTCTCTGAAATTCCTTGAAACAACTAACTATAAAATTATCCGCTTAAGTCGCACACTGGTTAAGTTGGAACATTCGTTAACTCGTACTTTTTTTATGGGATCCCTTCGGCAAAAAACTTCGCTTAACTAGGACTTTTATTTTGAATTGCATTTAAGTGCATATAATAACTAAACTTTTAATACTTCAATGAAAACTTTGAACGCTCAAAATAAAATACCTTTGCATCTAATACAATTAAACATTTGGGTAAACATAGTTAAACATTTTCACTGATATCTTCGATACGGTTAATCTTCGATTAAATTCTTTTAATGACAATATTAAATTAAGATTACAACAATTAAAATGCAAAACTTAAAAGGTTAAAAATTTAAATTTTGCTTCAAATGTTAACTAAGCATTTCTATCTTGGATTCGGTTATTTTTTGATTAAATTTTATTTTATAAAAATTTTTGATTAAATTTTATTTAATAAAAATTTTTGATTAAATTTTATTTAATAAAAATTTTCGATTAAATTTTAATTAATAAAAATTTTTGATTAAATTTTATTTAATAAAAATTTTTGATTAAATTTTATTTAATAAAAATTTTTGATTAAATTTTATTTAATAAAAATTTTTGATTAAATTTTATTTAATAAAAATTTTTGATTAAATTTTATTTAATAAAAATTTTTGATTATATGTTATTTAATATAAATTTTTGATTAAATTTTAATTAATAAAAATTTTTGATTAAATTTGATTTAATAAAAATTTTGATTAAATTTGATTTAATAAAAATTTTTGATTAAATCTTAATAAAAATGTTGCTAAAAGAAAGCTAACATGTAGAATATATATTTGGCTTTTAAACACCCATCACCAAAACATTCCTGTGTAATTTTGTGTCGATAAGTCTCGAAATCTCAATAAATCAGACATTTTGGGAGAGTAGACGAGAGCTTCGCTTAAGAAACGAGTTAGTAACGAGAGCTTCGCTTAATTCGGACGCCTGCTAAGTCGGACAAAATATATATACCCCTTTAGAGTCCGAGTTAACGGGATTCTTCTGTATAAGAAATATAAGGGAAATAAAAAGATTAAGAAAATAGAGGCATAATAAATAAAATATAATTGCGATTTATAAAATTATACTATAATATATTTATGTATATAAATACAATATCATTACTTTTTTATTCAAATATATAACTTTTCTGATTTTTTTTACATACATTTGCATCACTGCAAAGTCGGAATTTTAATTTTTATAATTATATTCTAAATTAAAACTGCAGATAATTTTTCATGCGTGAATGTGTCTAACATATATGTAGGTTGACCCTTTAGCTTTGTATTGCATTTTATAAAAATGCTTTTAAATAATTTTTTAAACGGTTTTTTATAAAAATTAAATCTTTTTTAAAAAAACATTTTGAATATTTGATCAACACTAATTTTAGTGTTTAAGTTTTACATTAATAATTGCTAATAACACAAAAATGATAGTAAATCAAAATGAATAAAATTTTTGTTTAGAATTACCTTTTTGCTTAGTTTTCTTTTTGTAATTATATATCTATGTGACTAAATATCTAACCAAACATTTAAAAACCCAAAGGAAGCAAGCAAAGCAAAGCAAGCAAAGTTAAAATAAAAACATTTTGATAAAAAAAAAATATTTTTTTATAACTGCAAGGGCTAGTTAAAAAATTTTTTTATTTACAATTACCTTTTATAAGTAACATGTATATTATACATACAACAAGCTAAAAAACTTATTTGTCTGTTCTAGACAAAACTTTCATAATGTATTCATAAGATACATTAATAATGCCCCAAGAGACCAAGGCTCGACTAAAATTCAAATGAACACCAAAATACAAATTTTGTATACTTCCACCGCGCAAACGATAAATCTCCTGAAATGTTACTACTATACTTTTATATTCTTCACCCAGTCGTTTTTGCATGTTTACTTTTACAACATTCAGGGGGTAAAATAATGTACTATTACATGCACCTAATAGAGCGCCACTTAAGAAATCTTCAACAACATTCTCTATGCTATTATGGGGTGTAGGAAAAGATTGTTTAATAGACTCTCGACAAACAAAAAAAACTGCAGTGCTTGGTCCATTACGCAATAAAATCGGCGTGAATCCCCTGTAGTATTCTTTCCAGTTATAGTGCTTTTTAATCTTTAAAAAAGTATGCAATGTATTTCGAACGTAAACGTAGTCCTTGTGTTCGGAAATAGAAAGTAAAGTTTGCATTCGCTCTAAAGGGGCTAACAAGGCTTCTATACTCCCGGCAAGCAGAGCTGCAGCTATCTTTATTGTAAGAGAACTGTATGAAGGAAAATTTTCTGAAAACATTTTTTCAAAGGCATGATATGAACCAAACATTAAAGAAAGTCCAGCACATTTCTGAATGAGTGGTGGTGCAAACCCACGATATAGTTTAAAAATACCTTCTTGCTTCAGTTGATTGACAGCTCTATAAAGTGTAATAGAGTCAACCTGCTGACGTAGCATTGCCTTGTGCGCCGGAAATGTGCATGCTAAATTAATAAAAGATGCGCCTGCCCCAGCTGCAAATTCATGCCAACCTGAATGGTTTTTATGATCAAGCATCCTATAACGAATAATATCTCAATACAAGTAGTAATATATTGTTAATAAATATATTAAATAAAGCAGATGAATTATGTTAATTTATATACATGTACAAATTATTAAAATACAAGTTATTTGCATAATCATAATAAAATAATCTAAATAATCTAAAATAAGTTGAGTATTATCATCACTCAAAATAGCAATCTTGCTTTACAGAGAAATAAGCGTATGCAATAAGGTATACAATAAGATAATAAGGTAATAAGGTATACAAAGAAATAAGCATATGTAATAAAGTATACAAAGAAATAAGCATATTTAATAAGATATACAATAAGGTAATAAGGTATACAATAAAGTAATAAGGTATACAAAGAAATAAGCATATGTAATAAAGTATACAAAGAAATAGGCTTATGTAATAATGTGCAATTTAAAACAATTTTTTTGAAAACGTTCAATACAAATCTTGATATACAAAGAAATGATCATATGTATTAAAGGTATACAAAGAAATAAGCATATGTAATAATGTGCCAATTAAAACGATTTTTATTGAAAAGGTTTAATCTAACTTAATTTATAATTGTATTCTATTTAATAAAATGACATCGATTTTAAAAAATTAGGTTTTATATACAGATTATTATTTTAGATTTTATTGCATAAAACATAAATCACAAAAAATTATCTTATTTTATAAAAGTATCTTAAAAAGTTTTTCTTTTTGAGACTTTTTGTCACCTTTTTTTTTTGAGACACTTTAAAAAAATATTTTCTAGATTTAAAAAAAAAATTTTTTTTGACATTTGGAACCCACCTAAAGTTCAACTATATTCATTGTATTTATTAGTAACAACAGAAACTGGAGAATACTAACTTTTCCTTCAGAATAATAAAATCGATAAAAAAAAAAAGAAAAGGATTGAATGGTTTGAGTTTCCTTACATTAATTATAATTGAGTAGCATAGACTTAGAATAGAAAACACTTTAAATGAATTTCCAAAAAATGATTTTTTTGAGGATTTTTAAAACAATTATGAACAACAGTAAATGATACAAAGCTATAATAGCTACAGCTAACCACTCATAAACTCTATAGACAAAAGTTTTCTATAATCAGCCTTAAAGAATACAAAAAATAATTTTAAATACCTATCTTAGTACTCAGTTAAACACTTTTTATGGTTGACAAAAGTGCCAGATAAACTCCATTTCAAAATATGTTTATTAAACAAGGTAAACAACAAAAATTACAGCAATAAAAATTCAAAACTGCTTGTTGTTGCTAAACAACAAACAGTTTTTGTTTTGTTTTTACCCTTAGGTTTTTATCTTATTAACAATATACACTATAAATCCTGCATAACAAGACTTGTAAAATTAAATTCTTTATTGAGTAGTTATGTTAGAGGTGTTGCAGTGATGAGTAGTAAAGTTAGAAGTGTTGTAGTAATGAGGAGTAATGTTAGAAGTCTTGTAGCAATGAGTAGTTATGTTAGAGGTGTTGCTGTAATGAGTAGTTATGTTAGAGGTGTTGCAGTAATGAGGAGTAATGTTAGAAGTGTTGTAGTAATGAGAAGTAATGTTAGAAGTGTTGCTGTAATGTTTGGGATGTTGTAGCATAGAAACAACGATGTAGAGACATAATGTCAAGAAGTAACATTAATTCTTTATTAAAATCAATTTTTTTTAAACAAATTTAATAACATACTTAAAAAACCTTGTTTATACCACAGTCTCAATCACACAACATTTTTTTAACTCTTTAATACAACATCCTCCTTTTTTTTTATGAACATCAGCTTTACTAGTATTTCTTATTTGCTTTGAAATTAACATTTCATCAGTCATCATCATCTAAATAAGTTATCTTCCTCTGGGTTCTTATATAAATTACAAAGTTCACAATTTTTTTTTTTTTTTTGTTACTTACTACATTACTTCTAAACTCCATCTTTCACAACATTATTTCTATTATAATTGAATCTATGAGAAAACATTGTCCTGGCAAATACTTTATCTGATACCTTCTATACAATTTTTTTTAAGTTAAAAAATATTTTTTCACACTTTTATAAAATTATGAAAGAAGTATTATCAAAATCAAAAAATTAATAAATTATAACAAATAATAGAAACAATAAAAAAATACTTAAACAACTTATTGAAGAGGGTTGATAATCAGCATGTTGTAAATATTGAATTTACAAAATTTATTGTGATTTGGTAAGAGATTAGAACGTTATTAAATTTATTTCTAAAAAGTTTGATTTTGACAACATAAGTAATTTTTTTACTATTACAAGGAATTTCACATTTTAATATCTGTTGGAATTGATTAATTTTGTTTATACCATTGTATAACTAAACTATTCATCTATCGTAAGGTTGCTTTTGGTAAGTTAAAAAAAAAAAGCATATGTGTTTATGCATCTTTGATCCCATGATGGTGCATACACACACAAAATAACAAATACAATCTGCAAACCTAACTTTGTTACCATGCAAATTTTCAGCAACAAAGAAGAAACATCTTTATCAGACTATTTTTTTAAGGCTTCAAAACTTCACTATGGGTCATCAACCAAAAGAACATAAATGCTTGCATATGGATTTACGATGATTCTTTCTAAGCACATTCTTAAATCATTAAACCAGTTTAAGTAATTGCTGGTAAAGGAGACAAGCAAGTAGCAAGGATAACATCAACAGAAAAAGGGATATGGGTCATCCATATATTAGGCACCAAAGGAAGAGGAGAGGGTGTCCCAAGCTGAGCAACTTGTGTACGAATGCATGTAAGGGGGGAGGGTGCAACAAATGTATGTATGCAAACGCATAGATGTTGACAGATTGAGGTGGCAGTTTGCATTCACTTGCCCATTAATGAATGGTGAACACCGCTCAGGTTCATGGTCTGTTAAGGTAACAAAGGTTGAACAGCGCAAAAAAAAAAAGTGACCATGTTTGCGTGCGTGAATGGAAATGGGGGGAGGGGGTTAGACCACTGAGCATATGAAACTTATATTGAGGGGAAGGGGAATAAAGGTAAACCACCAAGCGTACATATGCGTAAGGGGGGGGGGGGGAGTATAAAAATGTACATGGTGCAACAGGGGGAGGGGAGAGGGTTCAAATCTGGAGATTTTTACGTACATAATATATGGATAGTCCCTATTGGTAATAGTTTGTTGCGCAGTTAATGCAATAGAAAACTCAATCCCTCAATCTTTTATTTTTCCAAGAGTTCATTTTAAAGGAGGCACTATAAATGGCAGTCCACCTGGATGTGTTGAGGTTGCAAACTCATCTGATTGGATAAATGTTAAAACCTTTTTAGAATGGATGAAACATTTTACTCAAAATGAGAAACATTTACAAGCTAATCAAGTACTTTTACTTCTTACAACCACAAGAGCCATGTTTCAATTGCGTTTTTAGATTTAGAAAAAAACCACATTGTAGTCACAAGCTGCAGCCATTGGATCCTTCAGTGTATGGGCCACTGAAACATTATTACAATGCAGCCTGTGATGATCTATTCTAAGATTAATGACCATATATAGTATAGCTGCAATTGCAACTAAAGCTTATGCACAAGTTTCTATCTTTATTCTATCTTTTCTCTAAGATTTCTAAGAGATTGCTGTGTCAGGAATTAAACCCTTCAGTTCTAACAAATTTTTTGATATTGAGTTTTTGGCTTCATATATGATAGACCATCCAGAACCAAAAACCTGGACTTATAACCCATTTCCAGGTGTTATTGATCCAATTTTTCTATTGTTCATGCCTTAGCTTTTAATCAGTCATTGACCTTAAGTCTGCCATCAGACTCAGCTTGTAGTGCATTGCTGATTCAGTCTTTATCCCAAAATAAGAAAAATAAAACTTCATGCTGAAAGTGATGGAAATATATATATATATATATATATATATATATATATATATATATATATATATATATATATATATATATATATAAATATATATATATTTCCATCACTTTCAGCATGAAGTTTTATTTATATATATATATATATAGTTTTATTATTATTATTATTATATATATATATATATATATATATATATATATATATATATATATATATATATATATAAATATATATATATATATATATTTATATATATATATATTTCCATCACTTTCAGCATGAAGTTTTATTTTTCTTATTTTAGGATAAAGACTGAATTAGCAATGCACTACAAGCTGAGTCTGATGGCAGACTTACTCTCATGCCATGACATGAGCAATCAGCTGACAGGTGACAGCACACAGGCAGAATTTCGTTGACAAGTGCCATTTTGCAGCGGACAAAACAAGTGCAACTTTTTTGGCTTGTTTCATTTTCTTAAGTCTGGTCCGTGTCAACGTCACGGAAGTTTTTTAATAATTAAAGGAAGTATTCAGAAGTTTCCAGAAGCATGCAGAAGCTTCCAGAAGAAGCATCTGGAAGCATCCAGTAGCATCCAGAAATATCCAGAAACTTTCAGAAGCATCCAGACGCATTCAGAAGCTTCCAGAAGCATCAAAAAGAAGCATCTAGAATCTTCCAGAAAAGGTTCACACAGGTTCATTTTACTATATAAGAGACATGTAAATCGACATGTAATTCAGTCAGTATATGGAAGTCAATCAGTCAGTATTATCAAGACAGTTTATCGAAGTGAGTTTTATCAAAGTGTTTTATCAAAGAACATCAATACAAGAAGTGAAATACAACAAGTGTTTCATTACATCAATACAGTCCACATCCAACCAAGATGTTGTGTTCCACAGAGCATTATTGTATCATCACAAGGTAAGTGTAACACGGTAAGCCTTGAGAAGCATGATTAATTATTTTTATTATTTTTATGACATCAAGTGCAAAAATGGCTCCCGACAGTCTTGGATTGGAACTAAGAAAGAAAATTATTGGCAATTACGTAAGTGGAATGTCACAAAAAAGTATATGTGATAAATATCGCGTGAAAAAATGGACCGCATCAAGACTATGTTTCAAATACGGGGAAGTTGGCAGCAGATAACAAAGGCGGAAGACCACATTCCACCACTTCTAAAGAGGATCCTATGATTGTCAGATCCGTCAAGAAGGATCCCTGGATATCATCAGTGGAGATACAAAAGCAATTAGAGCTGCCTGTATCGGACCGAACAATCAGACGACGTGCTGTTGAAGCCGGATTGTTTTCTCGACGCCCTGCAAAGAAACCGCTGATTTCACTAAAAAACCAGAAGAAAAGACTCCTGTTTGCTAATCTCATATTGACTGGAATGTGCAGAAATGGCGAACTGTCCTGTTCAGTGATGAATTGGAGTTCAACATCATTGGGAGCGATGGCATTTGCTGTGTACGTCAACCGGCCGGAAAACGCCTCAATTTAAGTTACTGCCATAGGACCGTGAAGCATGGTGGAGGCAATGCAATGGTCTGGGGGTGTTTTTCTGCTAACGGTCTAGGTCCAATACATTGAAACGATGGAATAATTTACCGTTTCATGTATAAAAATATTGTGAAAGATGTTATGTTACCTCATGCTGAATGGAATATGCCAATAAAATGGGTTTACCAGCAAGACAACGATCCGAAACAAACTGCAAAAGTAGTCAAGCAGTGGTTTTAAGACAACCACCTATCGGTGATGGATTGGCCGCCTCAATCTTCGGATCTCAACCCTATCGAGAACCTGTGGGAGATTGTCAACCGCAGAATTAATCGTGAAGGTTTTCTTAATAAGGATCAACTGTTTGAACAAATCCAAAAGACCTGGGCAGCGATTCCACAAAGTTTTATTGATCACCTGATCGAATCTATGCCTCGAAGATGCAAGGCTGTGATCGACAACAAAGGATTCGCCACGAAATATTGATAGCGAAATACAGCTTCGTCAACATTTTGTCACCTGTGTTTTGTCCAGAAGGAAATCAACTTTTTTTAATACTTTTGATTAATTTATTAATTTTTGTGTACAAATAATGAACTTTGTGATGAATAAAACTTGAAGAACTTTGTCTCTAAACAGTTACATAGTTATTTCTCTAAATTGAAAAAATACAGCACTTTTATATAAAGAAACTAAATTAGCATTATTTGGTTGCACTCGTTTTGTCCGATACTGTATATATACGTAAGTGTATATATATGAATAAAGAAAATATCTTTATATTATCATGTATAATATTGTATACTTGAAAGAGTGCTCAATAGATAAACTAGAGCTATATAGATAAACTAGAGCTATATTATATATAAATTATATCAAAGTGCCGCCACGAAAATAAATTCTAATTAAAAAATTACAAAGCTTGCTACAAACCTGACTAAGAACTAAAAATAAAAATAACTATACTAATCTGCTCCATATATCTCTAGGCTAACTAATAAATTACTCACATACAGCTTTTGTAATATATTTCATAATATTATGTATATTTTTATATCAATTTTAATTCTTATTTTCTTATTCTTATTTTATTATTTTTTTAATACACAAATAATACACATTAACACATAAAAAATATTTTAAACAACATTAAACATATAACTATTTCACAATTTTTAGCCAACTAAAAACAAATTAATAATATTGTTAACCTAACTACTAATCAATTTCCGTCCCGTAACGATCTAAAAAACAAATATAAACCGTAACGTCCACTAAACAAATCGTAGCAAAATTAAACTTTTACTACTTGCCTGATGATTGTGATAACACATGAAACTCAGAGTTGCAATATTAAATTATATTATAAACATTAGCATTTAGCTAATATAATATATATAATATATATATATATATATATATATATATATATATATATATATATATATATATATATATATATATATATATATATATATGTATATATATATATATTATAAACAGCAATAACAGTAACAATACATTTAAACCAAAACATTTTAATAATTGTCTTGTAGTTCTACTTTAGGATACTGTAAAGAAGTAATTTCATACTGTAACAACCATGTAAACATTAAGCCTCAGTAAAAAAAAAAAAATTTTGATTCATTAATTTAGCTTTTTTTTTTTCTTCTAATAAGAATGACAAATTTGTAGGAAAATTTTTATAACAACTTTACCACTATTTATCATAGACATTATTTTAATGACCTAGGGTCGTATTCTCATCTCTCCGTTAAGCTTAACGGAGCTTTTGTCTGAAATTTCATTACTATATTTTTAAGTAAAGAAATGATGAAAATTTATATAAATTCGTTAAAATAAAACTTATACCAAAATAAAACATTTATGTTTAAAAAATTATAATTTTAAATAAATTTTTTATTAATGTAATTTAAAAGAAATTTTTGACTAATGCTCCGTTAAGCTTAACGAAAAGATGAGAATACGGCCCTTAAAAAACAATTCTTACACACTCATGGTATAAATTTGAATTTGGATCAAGTATACATGCATAAGATCGAGGGCGCATATAGGTAGGATCAAGAGAGCATACTAGTATGCACCCTTGATCCCAAATAAATGTTTTTAATTTCTATATTTAAAGTCTACTTAACATCTTCTGGTAAAAAAGAAAATTATTAAATTATGATAAAAAATAAAGTTTGCTTTCATGTTTTTTAAAGATTGAAATGAAAACATATATTTTCACAAAGACCTTATTCCCCATGATTTTTGTGATAATGTTAAATATTAGTTGTTACCACCATATTGCTTACACAGCTGAATCAGTACATGAATGGACATGGACCATCAAAAGCACATTATAACAAATCAAAAAGTGGTTGGTTTCAATCAACGATTCCTAGACTTTTATATCATTTAATTATCAAAATGAACATGGGAGTGATAACTTTATAGTGGGTTTCCACTAAAGGAAGCATCCATAAAGTATATATGCAGTAAAACGCCTAATTTAGGATCCCTTGTACTTGTAGAACCCATATAACTTTTTTTAAAACAATAATAAAAAAATAAAAAATTCAGTGAATTCAACATTAGTCTGTTACATAACAGCAAGTTTTAGGAGAGATAGAGAACAAGAGATAGTCAAACCGCATATGTATTTGCTGTCTTAAACACCCCCTTTCCCTTGTACACATTTGCACACTTCATGGAAGATCCCAAACCAGACTTTTTCCAATAGAAAAGTTTCAAGTGTTATTGCAAATAATATATCATGATATAGGATTAGACATAACTACCGATTTTATCAGTCAGTCATTTTTAGATCATTTTTCTTATCTAGATATTTTAAGCAAACCAAAGTAATATAAATTATGTGCTGCTCCAGGTTTCTGTTCAGAAAGCGACTTCCTTTTATGCTATGAAAAAAAAAAATTAGCATAAATTCAAATAGCAGAGTTATATTTAGTAGTATTATAACTACACTTGAGATCAACAATATTGACTATGCTAGCCCAAGTAACAAAACTGTAACTAGTACGACGATCTTTAGATACAAAAGTTTTGACAAGCAAAGTCAAAATTAGTCATTTAGAACCTTTTAGCAATTTAGAACTAAGTAAAAAGTATTTAAAGTTTGCTTAAAAATTATAGTACTTTTCACCTAAGAAATTTTTTGTACTTTTTTTTAAGCATATAAAAAAAAATAAGAAAAATTAATTTAAAAAAAAGGACAAAACTGGAAGTGGTCACTGCCTCTAAAGCAACTATTTTGCAAACAAAGATAATTGATTTTACTTTAGTTTAGTAAAATCAATTATCTATAAAAATAAAATAATTATAATTATTAAATTTGAAGAATCAAAAAAAGAAGAAAAGTGTCAAAAAGTAAAATTCACTCAGTTCTAGAACATTGTTAATAAAACCTGTTTTAAAACTTTAGTTTTGTAAAATTGCAATGCTATGATATCTCTCTCATATCATTTATGAGAGAGATATCATAACTACGCACTTCTAGCAGTATTTGATATTTGAGCAAAGTATGTTTGAGCAAATATTATTTATGGTTTTCATGCAGCTAACATTATGGTGCAAAAAAGGCAACCCAAAAAAATAATACTTGTTAAAAAGAGGGATACCTATGCTTTCATGTTTGTTTTATGCATTATTTTTAGAGATTTTTAAGCCTGAAAATTTTTTACAACTAAATTTACAAGATCTCTAAATTTACAAGATTTCTAAATACTTCTAGATCATTTATTTACAAATAAAAGATCTAGGAGAATATCAAAGGAACAACTATTAAAAAAATTTGATGCAAGTGTTAACTAGGATTTGTTAAGGTTGGTTCTGTGCTAAGGTACTTGTGATGTCAAATAGTCAACTTTTTCAACTTTTTTTTTTGTTGTTTTTTGTTATTTTTTATAAAAAATCTTTAAAAATGTATTGCATTACATTTACTTATATCAATTTATTATATTCAAAAACTTACCAAATGAATAGGTTCAGTTAGATTAACAATGTTTAAGCTCACATGAAAAATGAATACTGCAGGAAAATAAATAGTGCAGCTTATGTGAGTAATATTGAAAATACTGTAATTTTAACACTACGTTATCATAACAAACTATTACAAACTATTGCTTGTTTAATTGTATATTTATATCATTTGAGAAAAATTTCATCAATAATGCGATGCGATTAGGATTGAGTTTTTATGGTTAAAACGGTAAAAACGGTAAAAAAAGTAAATGCACGAAAAAATATCGATATATCAAACCGTAACTTAAAAAACATCGACTTATCATACTGTACTGCGCTGCACTAATAGCGTTTTTGCTTTTTACCATTTTAATCTTATTTATATAAGTAAAAAGCTAAACACTAATTAATGTAACAAAGAGTACATTACAGTATGTTACATAGATGCCTTTCGTGCATCAACGTTTTTACCGAAAAAGCTCAACCCTAAATGCAATTGAATTTTTGCGGTAAGTTAACCTATTTTGAATCTGGTTAAACGCGGTAAAAAAGAAAAAACTCTATTAGTGTAACACAGTGTAAGTTTCAGTATAGTACATCGATAGTTTTCGTGCATGTACGAATTTTATCGTTTTGACTGTAGAAGCTCAACCCTAATTCTGAAATAAAGTCGAGCTTAAAATGTAAATTATGTTAGTGTATTTTATAAATAGAGTGATCAATGTTCTTAAAGAACAGGGGCCATATTCTTATCTCTCCGTTAAGCTTAACGGAGAGATGAGAATACGGCCCCAGAGCAATAATAATTTAGTAAAAAACACTTATTTAACTTTTTTCTTCAACTTTAAGTTTCACCATTGCTGGATCATCAGGAAGAGTTACTAAATCTCAAAAAAAATTCAATTTATACAAAAAAATATTTTACAGGAAGTTATAAATTATTATAACTAAAAATAAAAATAAACAATTTTTTAATTACTATATTTTTTTGGTTAACGGGAAGTTACAGAAAGTAATTATTAAATGAATTTCTTTGGAATGGGGATAATTTAATTTGGTCATTTGTTTTTATAATTTTTTAAGAGGTATTTATTTTCGTTTAGAAATTAATTCAGATTTTTTATTTAATAAACTTTCCTGATTTAAATGAGTAATTATTTCAAATTTTTCTTGCAAACAAGCATTCATTTTTGGAAGTGTTATTATGCAGGGATTTATGCAGATTTTAGAATTTAGAAATTTAAAAATTTAGAAATTTTAGACCATCGTATATTAAAATTTTTATTTTTTTATTTTAAATCCCAAATATATTTTGACAGCGTAGTCTCTTGAATTTTTTTTGTGTTTAAACGATTGTTTGTGGTTGGCATAACGTTTTTTTCATTCCCTCGGTTAAGCCAATATATTGTTATCTTTTTTCTGAAATTTCATTACAATATTTCTAAGAAAAGAAATAATGAAAATTTATATAAATTTGTTAAAATAAAACTTATACCAAAATAAAACATGTATGTTTAAAAAACTATAATTTTAAATAAATTTTTTATTAATGTAATTTAAAAGAAATTTTTGACTAACGCTCCGTTAAGCTTAACGGAGAGATGAGAATACGGCCCCAGGGTTATTTTGTGAGGAAACAATGCACTTGTAAATTACATTTTTCGAAAGGCATTTTCTAACCATGAGCGAGATCTCGTCTCGTTCTTGTTTCTCGTGAGAAATGGGACTTCTCGTGAGAAACGAGAAATAGAAAATTCTCGCGAGAAGTAGAACGAGACTTAAATATTATATTATTTTCCAAATTAAAAATTATAATAATTTACAAAATGCTTAATAATTTGTTTTTTTAATTAATTAATATTTTGACTCCGTGATTTTAATAAATCTAATTAAAAATTTAATTTGTTTTTGACAAAAACAAATTAAATTAGATTTTTTAATTAGATTTTATTGAAAAATCTAAAAAAAAAAATTTTAATTAGATTTTAAATACTTTTAATTAGATTTTAAATACAAAAGCTTTTTGTATATAATGGTGCACTTTCGACTTAATTTCATTAGTTTACCAGTGGAATTCAACTTGACACATATTGTTCATATTGAAAAGAAATATTCTTGCCTTCAACAATCAAAAATGTCACCAAGAAAAAAAAAAAATCTGGAGATATTTTCAAAAAACAAGTGACGGTGCTGAATGTAAGGCGTGCAAAAAGTCTTTCAAAACAAAATATAGAAATACAAGCGGACTTCATCGTCACCTCGAAAAAAACACAGCCAAGATTACATTGAGTATTCTGAAAAAAATGACGATTCTCTTCTTTCTCGTCCTAAGAAGAGACAACGAATCAGGGTCGAAATGCTTGAAACAAAGTCCAAATATGACAAAGACAATTCCATTCAAAAACAGTTTGACTCTGCAATGCTGGATTACTTTTGCACTGATCTGGCATCCTTTTCAGCAGTCGAAGGAAGAGGTTTCAAGAAATTGTTTGACATTGCAAACCCTAAACTGAGCCTTCATCACAGAACAACATATTCAAGAAAGCTTTCAATTCGGTCAAGAGAAGTTCAAGCTGGAATGAAGAGCATAATAACGGAGATTACGCCAATTCTAAAAAGTGTTGCATTTACTTCTGACCTTTGGACTTCTAGAGCTCAGGACAGCTACATCTCTTGGACTTTTCATGCTATTGACGAAAATTGGAGACTACATCACTGGACACCCCATGTCCAACAGTTCCCAGGCAGACACACAGGTATCTTAATTAAAGGAAAGCTGGATTTTTTCGTAGAAGAACTAAATTTGCCTTGAGTGAGTCATCCATAAATTATAGGCTATTGATGAACTCCAGCTGATCCTTGCTGAAAGTCATGTGTTTATTCATGGTATTCGGTATTTCTAATCTTTTGTGAACTTGATTTAACCTAGATCTAACATGATAGCTTCATCACCTTTATTATTAATCATATACCCTTAGGTTAAAGAAAACTATACAAACATTTTGGAGTTGGTACTTAAATGTTACTACGCAAATGCCGAAAAAATTCGAGATGAGCGGCTGTGTTATTTTTTATAAAAGTACTTTATGGTCTTGGAAAATACGTTTTACTGTACGGCTTCAAGAGGATCCAAGATTTCTCTTATAGGCTTAAAAAAGAAAAAAAATGTGAATATTTTAAACCAAACACACAGCGATGGTTTCTATGCCTTAGTTTACATATAAGGTGCACTGAGAAAATTAAACAGTAGAAAGATAAAGTATAACAGTATAGCTATATAAAGTAATAGGATAGCTCCAAGTAGTTTTTCGGTACTCTTTTACAACCGTGATAGGGGAGAGAACGCGAAAATTCCTGTAGAAACTACATTTTTTTATAAAAAATTGTGCCTAATTTTCATGTTTGTCTATTACGTATGTAAGTACGAATGCACAAATACATTTATGAATAAATTATTCTGACATACTAAAATTAAAAAAATATGCATACTCTAGATCAAAAGGAAAAAAGTACACAAAAGGCGACCTTAGCACAGCATTATTTTAGGGACTCAATTTTAAGAATTTAATATAGGACCTGCTTTTTATAGTTTTCAATATTAATAGTAATTTTACTTAAACTCGTTCTTTTAATATTAATGTTACTTCCCCCAAGTGGGCTATGATTATTACTGTGCCCCCAAGTGGGCTATGATTACCACTCAATATATTTTTTAAACTGTATAAAACTACGTATTTTATATATTATAGGTTAAACTTTAATTTCAATAGTTTAGTCTTAAAAGTTATTGTAAATAAACATTTTGTTGTACAAAAATTTATGTAACATAATAAATAAAAAATTAAAAGAACATATGATATCAGTATAGTGCTTCTTTCTCATTTATCGGTTCGTTAAAAAACTCCATCACGCTCTGTTGTTGACTAAACATTCTTTTAATTATATCTTCATTTTCAAAAGAGGCCTGCTCGTTAGAAGTATGTGAATATGGCGTGATCGTTTTACCTGTATTATCCACTTCATTTAAATTGTCATTATTTGGAACCCTGGTTTCTGGATCATTAAGGGTAAACGATTTCATGAGACCTGATGAACTATCTGCTGCAACTTCATTTTTCAATGATAAACACTCTTGGTCGCAAATTGACAAGTCATCCTTATTTGAGTTTTTATCAAATCCATTAAAACAAATAGATTGATCACTTTTTATATGCGAATTTGAGGCGTCATCAATTAATTGAGAATCGATTTTACTTTCATTATTTGATGAATCGGTTGAGCACCGATTTCCACTATTCGAAGGACTAATTAAACTACTTGGTTTCAATTTAGAAATAGTTTCATCTAAAGGTAGTTCATAAGTTTCGCAATAATGATCATTAGCTACACTTTTTTGCGTTGGAAAATCCTCACTCAAAACTTTTTTATAGTTTGATTTTTTTCCCGCGTCACTGTTTAATAACGTTTGAGATTTATTACTTTGTGGTTTTCTTGTTTTAGTTTCAACAAGAATCGATTCCTCGCAATTTTCTCGCGAGGGATTTTGTGACATATTATCAAATTCAAGAACGGTAAAGGTGTCTTTCGATAACGAACCACTTGCAAAGTTGTGTTTCATACTGATTTCTTTATTTTGTGAATAACTTAATACTTGTGCCGAAAGTTCATGTTCTCCAATTGATTCAAGAGCATCACACAATAATTTATAAGTCGCTTTTTGAGCATACTTGCTGCGCCAGTATTCCAAAAGTCGTATTGAACTAACATCCCGTTTACCACAACTAAAATAAAACGCAGTTATAAAAACGAAACTTTTTAAAAAAATTAAATAAAATCTAGTCTAAGATAAAGTCTAGTGTTCATCAATGTGGGTATTAGAAAATGAAACTGTAACAATATGAATATTTTATTCAGTTATTACTCAATTATATTAGTCAATCAAATAACGGACATTAGACTTGTGGGGTATTTTAAAATAGACTTTTTAATCAACATCCAGTGTGTAAAACAATATAGCACTCGGAACATCTATACAAAAATGTTTAAACAAACTATTTTATACATACATACATGTATGTAAGTATGCATGTATGAACGTATGTTTACGTTTTTCTTTTTAAAGTAAAACTTTACCTGAGATCAGCAACAACATGTTTGTCTCGTTTGTTCATATTTAGCTGATCGGCCAGTCTAGACCAAGAATTAGTTGTCTGTTTACCAACTGATTGAATTATATAGTTGTCAACTAAAATTAGTGTTCAATAAAATAAATAGCTAATGTTAATTATTTCATATATTAAACAAAAAGAAATATAATATACAAACCAACACTTTCATCATTTGTACAAATTGAAATCTTTGACTAAAAATAAAAAAATTATAAAGTTATAAAAAAATATAAAACATTAAAAAAGCAATGAAAATCAAATCAACATTAAAATGAGAAAAGAAAACAATAAATTACAAGAGAGTTTAAGTCAATATCCAGCATGCATAAAGTAGGTATGCTTTTTGAAAATCCTTTTCTTAAACTTCCTAAGAACTTCATACGAAACCTCGCTTCACAATTAGCACCACTAGTTGAAATTTTGAATTTGCAACAATTAGGCAGAAAGGGATTAAACACTATTTTTAGACTGTGCGTTGGCAGTATCACGTTTCCGACAACATTAATGTGAATCGTCTGACCAGATCGTATAGAGTAAAAATTTGATTTTCCAACTTCAGAAAAACCTTGACTGATTTCAACAGCTTGTTTATTCAATGTTTCTGCAGTTGAAAGAACTACATGGATTTCATAGTTTTCAGCAGAAAGATTTATTGCATAAACAACAAAAAATGCCATAAAGGGGGAGGTGCATACCATATCTTGCAAACCGCTTACTCTCTTTAAAAGTGTATCAATTGAATTGGTCTGAATAACCCAGTACCTATATTAAAAAGAATATTTTATTGTAAATTTACAAGTATAAACAAATAATTTTTTTTTTACAAAAACTAATTAAATAAACTTTGGAGTTAAAAGGTTGACTTTAGGAGGTAAAAGTTTGGCTTCGAGAGGTAAAAGGTTGAGAAATAGTTGATTTAATGATTTAAAAAAATAGAAGAGTAACCCCCTCGACTGCAGTGTCTCTAGCGGCCTTGTGGAGGTGAATACGGTACAAATATATATGATTCACAAACTTCAAAGTCAAGCAAACTGCTGACAGGGAAAATTTTTTTAGATCTACAAATTAAAACTCATAAACTGTGTTCCTACCTTGTAAATTCTGTAGTTGAAAAGCTTACAATTTCACCAACTATTGTCAAAGGTGTTTCATTGGTTATATCTTTCCAAGTACAATCAGCTCTATCATTGGTTGATTTTCGAGGTGAGCGAGGCATCCAGCCTAGCAAACGAACTTTATTCTTAGAGACTAATTCTTCATATAGCAACCACGGACAAGGAATATTTATTATAATAGGTTTTGACAATATTGTGAGAGGGTCAAGACTAAGTATAGGACTTACAAACGTTTCATCATTTAAAGGAAGAAGAAAGTTATCACACTCTTGAACCTAAAAAAATTGCATTAATATTTAAAGATGTCCTGTAGATTATTTTTAGGATCATCAGGAAGCTTCCTAATGATTTTCTTCAAATAACAACTTTTTAAAAACTAAAGTGTTCAAAATAGTAAATAATTAAATTCAGTGCCAATCTTAGGAGAAATTTTCGATAATGTAGAGATTATATATACATTAAACATATTTAAAATTTAGGCAAATTTGCATCAAATTCCTTAATATATTTTATGCACTTTAATTCTCAAGTTGTTTTTAATATACACCATGTTGTTTTTAATATATATAAATATATTTACACACACACACACACACACACACACACACACACACACACACACACACACACACACACACACACACACACACACACACACACACACACACTACCGTTCATAATTATTCGAATGACATCAACTTTTTTTAAAAATGCTATTTTTTATGTTTATTTTTGCACCATTAGATAATTAAAAAGTATTTTGATTAAAATGCTTTGATAAAAATCATAAGAATAATAAAAATGCTAAAGTGAGCAAAACTACATAAAAAATGGACCATCAATGACTGTAAACATGGACCAATATGCCGAAGTTTTAAATCTTTGGTTTTAAGATAAAATTGTTTGTCTGGAAAAAAAAATCATTAAATGTATGATAAAATACTGTTTATTATCGACTCTAAGACATGGTGGATGTAGTGTTAAGGTGTGTGGCTGTTTTAGTTGGAATGCGACAAGTAACTTTACATAAATAGAGGGAGTAATGACAAAAGTAGTTTCTTTGTACACTTAAAAAATCATACTACACCTTCGGAAAGATAGGTTAATGGGAGCCATTTATTTATTCAGAAGAAAATAACATAAAGCTTAAATCTAAAACATATTTTTCAAACAATTGTATAAGTTATTTGACT
This sequence comes from Hydra vulgaris, assembly GCF_038396675.1. Lineage (NCBI taxonomy): Eukaryota > Metazoa > Cnidaria > Hydrozoa > Anthoathecata > Hydridae > Hydra > Hydra vulgaris. The sequence continues at coordinate 41,024,772 of NC_088923.1, forward strand.
TATTCGAAAATGATCAAATATTGAATAAAATAATTAAGCCTCCCCAACCACAAGATCTCTCTCCTATCATATTTTTATGGGAGGAATTAAAAGTAATGTCAATAACTGTTGCCTAATGATGCATAAGATGTGGAAAAAACTTTTAAGTTAGTGGCATAAAATTGACTTTGACAAACTGAATAAGTGATTAAGTAGAATGCCAAGAATATGTATGGCAGTTATTGTCGCTAAGGATGATTAAAAGGCAAGTAAATTATAAACTAATCTAATGGGACCTTATATTATTTTATTTGTAAACCTAATAACTAGGAAGATAACTTATTAAAATATTAATATATAATTCAGGTAGACTTTGCCTAAGTTTCTCTCCTAATAGAAAGTAAAACTTATATCATAAAATACGACCATTAAAGTAATCATAGGCGGTAGAGTGTATATATATAATAGCATATATAATCATGCAACATTTGTATTAAGGTTCAAGCTATAACTAATTTATATATATGGCTTAAATAAACAACCTGAAGCACAACTTTAGTTGTAGTATTTAATGTGTTAGGAGGGAAAACAACTTTAGCTTCAGGAAAAAAACTAGATTGTATTGTGCCACCTTCTGGAAACATGAGAAAACGCTCTTTTTTTGGACGCGATATGACAACAACTCTTTCAGGAAATTCTTGAACAACAGCTTTTAAACGCCCTTCCATATTTTCTTCCTCTGCAAAATAAAAAAATAAAAAAAGTTATTGTTTTTAAGTTTAAGTCACTACTTTTTTAGTGTTTGTAAATGTTTTAAAGGTAATCTCATATAATAAAAATATATACTAAACAATAAAAACAGAATTGTACCATTTAGGTTGTCATTTATCGAAGATACGTGTTCTTTCCAATATGAATATTGTGATGTAGACCTCATTACAACTAATTCCCGCTCATTGCATTCTGTTGCATAGTGAGGTATCTCAATAACCACAGGTTCAAGAAATTGTACTGATGGTGGAGATAATTGCAGAATATGACTAACCATGGCTTCATTGTAACTCAAATGTGGTGCAGAAGACATAACACTTTAAATAACACAGCAAATTTTGAGTGAAAAGTGTTATCAACTTTTATTTTATTTTATTTTTTTTACAAATAAGTTTATAAAAACTAAATATATAAAAATGATAATTTCAACTTAAAAATACAAATTGGATAAAAATGAAACAATTGATAAATAACATTTTATTGATCACCCCAAAAATTTCTCAATTCTTTTCCTGATTATATGAATTATCAATAAAGCATAGTCTTGACTATGCTTTATTGATAAGTTTTATGCAACTTAACATCTAGATTCATTATTGCTACAGTGATATAGTCACTATGAACATTGCTCAACCTATAAATACTCATGATTAAGAACTGATCATAAACCAAACCTAGAAAGATGGATAAACTTCTCTTGAGGAAATTATCTTGTAACATTCCACTAATATCAATTTTATTAGGAGGGTTATATCCTGAGCTTAAGAAATAGATTATTTGGATAATCTCTGCATGGTCAACCATTCTAAAAGGTAAGTTAGTAGTGAAAATCATTCTTTCTATCTGCTCATCAAATACTTCTTCAGATTTGGAGGTTTTGATAAGGTATAAATCCAATTTACTTTTTAATGCACTTGAATAAAGTAGATTAATAAATAATTAAAAACGATTACATTCAAATATATAGATCATACAGAAAATTAATTTTCTATGTGTTCTTTATATACATTTTTTATATAGTCCCTGGTTAATGAAGTTTATTGCCTATATTTAAAACTATTATGTTTATTAATAAAAACAATTTTTAAAAGATTAAAATCAATTTTAAACACAAATTGAAAAAATAATTCTATAAACTACACAAAACTGTGGAAACTACATCACTAGCCTAATGTCCATACTGTATTTCCACCATCAGTGGACAGGAGTTTTAAAAAATACAACTCACTAAGAATGGATTTATCTTTATATTTTCAGTAAATATTAATTATGTCGCTAATAAATATAAAACTAATTACAAAAACTTCACACCTTTTTATTTTACATGAAATCCTAGTTGGTGAATCACAAGCACCTTCTGGAACAACAATTTTAACACCAGTTTCACTACTTTTCATTACACAACCTCTTGCGTTTACAATAAAACATTCTAGAAATCTATAAAAAAGTCAAAAAATTTGAATAATTTAAAAAGTTAAAAAAAAATTCAAACAATATATTAATTAATCATAATTTATGAAAAGTTAGACCATAAATTGTTATAATTAGGATTCAATACCTTTAAAAAAACAAAAACAAATTCTAATAAAGCTTTGTACCCTTATCATTAAGGTAGCATCCACTTTTTTTTATTAATAATTTTATGATTGTCTAACATTTTTAAACAATTTTAAGCAAAAATATCATTTTAGTTTTTATATTTTGTTTTTAAATTATAAAAGTCAGACTTTTATAATTTGTCGACTTCAAAAATTTGTATTATTCACGGAATGTTTTCTTTTTTACAATTTCTTGTCTTCAAAAGTTTCTACTTCAAAAATTTCCACTATTACTCTGGGAATATTGTTTTTTTTTTTTTAAAAAAAAACAATTTTACTTATACAATTTATATGTTTGTACTTTTTTTTATTAAGTCTATCTTATGCCTTTAAATGATACCTATTTTGTTAAATTGCAAATTAAACAAAGATAAATTTATAAATACTATGAGCTTATTATTTAAAATTAATAATAAAAATAACTTGCAAATTTCATAAGAAAAATTAAAAAAAAATTTTTGCTAAAATTAATGTGATCAATTAAAATAATTAGTTACAAAAAACTTTTTATTGTAAAAGTTAACCAAAAAAGAAGAAAAAATTACTTACTCTCCCTTTTTTAAAGACTCCATCTTACATTCAACATTGCTACACTGTTTGTTTAACAGAGGCACAGCATCTTCATTTACAACGCTTTCCAAAACACTTTTTTGAAACTTAGCTGTCACTCTTGGAGAGGAAGTATTTATGTCTTTAAAAAGTGTAAAAATACAAAGAAAGTTAGAAGAGTAAATATTTTAAGTAAAAATTAATAAATAAACAAAACAAAAACAAAAATTGTTAACTCAAGTTTTTAACTTTTAACTTAAAATAAATTTTACATAAATAAAACCACTGAAAATGCTAAACTTTTTAATTATCAAAAAATTATACAAATGATAATACAATTTGATTATGTGCAAAGAGAGATTATTCATTGGATTTACACATTTAAAAGGAAGTTCATAAAAAAAAGGTTTAACTAATAATATTGTAGTTAACTAAGTGATCATTTCCTTCAAGGGTATCTAGGCCTCTCAGCTTGTGATCAAAAAATTTCCAAAAATCATTTTAAATTTTTTGGTACATAGAACTAAGAAAAAATATAACTTAACACCAATACAAAAAACTAGCTAACACAAAATTTAAAAATATTTACAAAAAACAAAGCTTATTAAAAAATATATAAAAAAATATAATATTAAAAAAAAGCTTATTAATAAACATAGCATACACAAATGCAAAACCTGATAAATACCAAACAGAAATAATTTTTAAGATCAAAAGAGCAACAAAAAAATGCCTAAAAGATACATTTTAATAGCTGATGAAACAAATGTTAAAGCTGACTTTAAACAATTATAAAACACTTAAAATTTTATTGCACAATTTATTGTGCAACAAAACTGTAAGTGAAGTAAATGCTGTCAAAAAATTAATGGCACACATCAAAATAAAAGTTAAAATTGTGCAAAGTGTGAAGAAGAAAATAAATAAATAATAAACTTTAAATATATATTCAATTAACATTAGGGTGTTAAATGAGATTAAACTTTGTTTAATGTTAAGTTTTTAAAGTTTGTAATTAAATATCGTCATTTGACAATACTCAATATAAATGTATCAAACATTAAAAAAAAATTTTTTTGATAAAAAAAAATCAATTTATTTCAATTAATTAGTTTTTTTATTTTCCAGAAAAAAAAACTCATACACTAAATGCCTCAAAACGACACAATATGACAATTTGACACAATGTCAAAATGACACAATATAACCAACATAAAATGAATAACTCAATATCTATATTTCCTGCTTTAAACATCAATTTTAAATTTTTTTTCTTAAAGCAACATGCTTAAAGCAACATTTGGACAGTAGTCAGGTATTATAATTACTTGACTGTCATTGTGGGTCATTATAATTTCTTGAATGCAAATCTTGTGTTTACCTGTGTTTCAATAATTTAATTTATTATGAACAAGTTATCATTGATAGTTGTTTTAACCAATTTTACAATATCAACTATTGGTATTATAATATCAATTATTATCAATTAAAATATCAGTTTATCTATAACAAATTAACTATAAATAAAGTTAATAGATTAATTAATTAAAATACCAGTTAATCATTAGAGCATCAACTTAACATCAAATTAAACAAAAATTATTACATTAACTTACCATCAAAACAAAAGTCATTATTAATAGATTCTATTTGTTCTTGATTTATTACAAAAATTGGACTTTCAGATTCATCAACATATTTATAATTTTTTATTTGAACATTTTTGGGTAAGCTTTTGGTTGTATGCTGTAAAGAAATATTATGCTCTGAAATTTCACTTTCATCAAACCCCATAAAAGATTCATCAAAATCTTCTTGCAGTATATGCTGCTGTATTTCAGCTAAAAATACAAATTAATGTATTTTGAAATATTTTTTGTTAACAAACTTTTATTTATTATTATTGTTGATTTAACTAAGGAATAATTTATCATTTATTTACTAGTTTAGCTATATAACCTCTCATATGAATAAATACCAATTTTTATCCATTCTACTAAACAAACAAATTAAAAAATTTGTGTAAGCCATTCATAAAATCTTACATTCTTCTTCTGCTTCATCAAGCGAATCAACTAATTGCATCTCATCTAGATCTTCTGGTGCTGTAAATGCACTACGAACTTTATCTTCAGTATTGATCTATGAACAGAATTATTTGACTCTCTTTAAGCATTAAGACTTGATTAGCTGAGATTATACATAAGTAAATAGATTTTATATTTTTATGTTTGAAAGGTTTTAAAATTATTTTAAAAAACAAAATGAAAAAAGTAAAAAAAAGAATTATTTAAAAATGAAAACTATAAAACTATAAAACTTCACTTGAAAATCATTGAAATTCTTCAACAATCAAAACTGAAACATGAAACAAATGAAACTGAAAACTATTTACAAGTAGTATATTTTTCTAAAAAAAATCTGAACAAAAAAAAAATTCTAAACAACAACTTGGCAATAAAGATATATAAACATTCTACTTAAAAAAAAAATACAAAGCTAGTAATAGCGAAAATCAAAAATATTTCAACCATAACAATTGTATATAATACATAGGACCATAACATTACTGTTATGGTCCTATGTATGGTACTGCACCATCGACTTGAAACTTTGTATTGTATTAACTATTAAAATATCTCCATTATATAGACTAATAATTAAACTATCTCTGACATATTGCTATAAATTAGTTACTATAAATTTAAAATAAGCTAAAAATAAAACTTAATGCAAAAAATTTTTTAAAAATTAAATAGTGGAACTATTAAGAACTATGTTAAAAAACTATAATCTAAGCAACAAAGTTACTATTCACATAAATTTACATAAATATAAATATAGTGTAAATATTTTACAACTTTTTTGTGGATTAAAAATTGAGATACGAAAATAAAAATTATTTAACCTACAATAATATCTTATGCAAAAGTAAGGTTTCAAAGTTGTATCAGATCAAAAAAAGATCTGACGCAAATGATAATGTGACATAAAAAGTTTTAAAATAAGATTTAATCAAAATATTTTGCATATAATTAAATAATTTAAATGAGTGAAAAAAATTAAATTTTTATTTTAAATATAAAAAGTTCAACGAATAACACATTTTATGTATTCTGTATGCTATTTCAAAATGTTTTAATGTTCGAGATATGATGATGGGTGGCAAACTATCGCCTGTAGCAAGATCATGCAGTAAACTTCAAACTAATTTCATTCTAGTTCCAAATAAACGTGTCTATAAAAAATCATGTCAGTTTAAAAGTTGTTTAACATTAAGAGCCCTTTTTTATTTTTTTTATTTAATATATTAAAATGTATAAATTTTTTTTTTGATTTTGAGTTTAATTGAACTAAAATCAATTTAATAAAGAAAAAGCTTGTGTGGGAAAGAACTTTTTTAGGCGCTCTAAATATAATTTCTAAAAAAGTTATTGAACAATCCAATGTGTACATGAAAAAACTTTTTGTGTACAAATTGGATTATTCAATAACTGCAAACAAAATTATATTTTGTCAATATAAACACTCTTAAAAAATACGATATACATTTGTCTTTTACGTGATAAATGTTTTTATAACATATAAATATCTTGGCTTGTGAAATACCTAAAAAAAAAGAAAAAGAATTTTTCGTATAAAATAACTTTCTAATCTAAGCAACATCATAAAGTATTTTAAAAATTACTATTAAATCTAAAGCAAAAAGGCTTAAATATTATTTTAGTAATGCAGTTTAAATAATGAGTATCATTGTAAAGTATGACAATTAAAATGGAAAAAAAAGCTAACTTTCTATTAACTTTTATTAATTAACTAAAGAATATTTTAAAAGATTAAAACATGCTGTCAATGTTGGCAAAAGCTGTAATTGTTCACAAAAAAAATTACTTCTTTGTCATTCTTTTTTGAAATAGTGATTTTTGTAACTTTTATAAGAATATTCACAATAGTCTTTTGCTGGGTAACTTCGGCTATATAGAGAGAAGAGTATCCATCCTGTGAAAAATATTTTGTGAACCAATTATCTATTAGTAACTTAAAAGTGAAAAAATATAAACTACAAAATAAAGTAACAAGAACCTTATTTAATGCATTTGGAGGAGCATTATATTTCAGAAGCAACTGAATTATGTCTTCATGACAATAATATGTTGCAATATGAAGAGGTGTGTTTCCATTCTAAAATATTTATGCATGATAACTTTAAATGTAGTAAAAATAAACTTTAAATAAAGTAAAAATAAACTTTAAATGTAGTAAAAATAAATTGTAAATGTAGTAAAGTAAAGATAAATAACAATTTTTATCAAGAAATTAATAAAAAACATACTTTGGTTTTTGCCTCTACTTCAGCTCCATCAGCTAACAAACTTTCTGCAACACTAAGATGCCCATAAAGGGCTGCCAGATGCAGAGGTGTGTAACCACTCTGAATAAAAAAATTATTTATATATGAAACTGTTAAAAAGTCTCATGAGTGGTCAAGGGCATGAAATAAGTGTCTGACATCAAAGTCAATCAACTATAGTCATATTAGTTGATAAACTGGCATCGAATTCAACCAATAATAGTTAAACCCATCGCTGCCTATCATAGTTTATCTGATGAATGCTGAAAAATATTTGCCTATATTTTCAACAATGGTGGTCAAATTTTGCTTGTTGATGATCACACATTTATGGTCACAAATGTTATATGTTAGTTGTCATATATTTAAGAGCCCACTTCACTTCACATAGTCACATTTTCGGTGTTTCTAGTACCACCAGTATGTCAATCTATGTTTTTAATGGTATTATTTTGTCATATTCGTGAGAAATAAAATTTGA
>NC_088923.1:41040000-41065000 GCF_038396675.1 Hydra vulgaris
TATAGAAATACTTTGGCTGGTACAGAAATTTCAGATCTATTAACCTCCAAACTTTAAAACTTTAAACAACTATATACAAAATTTGTAAACATATATATGAGCTTGTTACTTCTGAGCCTTATTTTTTATATTCATGAAGTAAAATTGAGAACAGATATAATGTGAGTTTGGCTAAAATACCTAAATAGTGTGCATTGACCTGCAGTAAATCTGCAGTTCCTGCACAGATCACGGCAGAAATCCTGTTGTAGATGCGTATTTTAAGCTTTATAAACAATATTCACCATTAACCATAACAGTAGAAATAAAAACCCACTGTTTAAAATAAAATAATAATACTATTATAAATTAAAAGCAGATAATTTTGAACTATAGATTTCAAATGCCAAATTGAATTCTTGGTTAGAAACTTAAAAAAGTAACGCCCTGCATTTGTGTAAAGTAGTAATTGATTCAAGATTTATGGTATGCCAGATATACAGAGTAAGTTAAGAAGAAATATAAGTGCATTTTTAAATTATCTGAAATTTTTACTTTAAGTAAGTCTTCTTTAGAATGAAAAAATTTATGTTTTTGATTTTAAATTTAATTTAATTTAGATAAATATTTAATTTATTTTTAAGTTTTTATGTATGCTTAATTATTATTTTGAAGTTAAGACTTCAAAATAATAATTAAGCATACATAAGTCTGAACTCAAGGAAAAACCTAAATTTACTGTTTTGTCCTTACTTCTTAACCATATACCAGTTATATAAGAAATGAAGAGGGAGAAAATTCAAGAACTGCCATTATTTTTAAAATTTTTGTATGCCTAATTGGTTCTCAGATCTTATGTTGTTTTATAACTTGTTAGAAAATATTTGAAATTCAAAATCATGATTAATAAAATAGAAAAACTTTTTTTTTATTATAGTAATGTAAATGAAATAAAGTGGTACGGTTAAACTTACCATATTTTATAATGTATATAGTGTTCAATTACAATTTTAACCCCTTTCCTGTGGTGACTGTAATATTATGATTTACCCAAATATTTCCAACAATGTGATGTCTGTAATATTACATTTTCGGCAATCATTTTAATTTCTTTTTTGAGACAAAATCGCATTGACAGTTTGTTTTATTTGTTTTTTAAAGAGTCTTTTATTTTTATTTTGGCTTATAAATATAAAGAATTACTTATAAGAGTAAAACTTAGAGGTTTTATTTTGGTATTTTTAATATATTTGTAAAAGTAATACAGTATTGTGGATAAATGTTATAATATGTTACTTAGATAAACAATTATAAAAAATGTATAAAAATTATAACAATGAGAAAAGAAAAAAAATTATTTTTTTCAAAAAAAAATCCTCCATAATTACCAAAAATTTTGAAAAAAAAAAATTTCTCGTTCAACCCCTTCTACACAGAAAGGGTTAAACAAACAATTTTAAAAAAACTTATTTTTTTCTGTCAGAAACTTCTTCAAGAAAACTTCCAATAAAAAGAATAAAGAAACAGGGCAGTGCATAAAAAGATTTTCAAACGGCATGTGACAAAAATTTTGAATAGATAAATCACGGCTATTCTATTACAGTTGTTTGTTTTCTTGATTTTTTAATAACAAATTTTGTCTAGCTAATATGAAAGGTTGCAACATTATAAAATTTGTATTTTAAAGGATTTGATTCATTGGAAAATATTTAATAACAATTTGCAAACAAGCTACAAGTTGGAGGCACAGCATAAAACCTAATTAGGATTTTATAAACATGCATAAATAACTGCTAAATTTTCTGTTGATGGAAAATGTTGGTTCAGGAGGATTTAAAAATCTTAACTGAAGAGTTTAAACTTTAAAGTCTGCCTAAAATACCTAAAATTTAGCAAGAATGAAAAAAACTCTCTAAAGTAAATTGAACAGCTTATTCTGTGTATCAGTTAATTATGAATTAAAGATATTTGAGCTCTAGATTTAAAATCAATGCAAATTTAATATTTAAATTATTCATGATAGATAATGATCTTTATGCCACACCTTTAAATTATCAACTTTTAAAAATATGTCCACCCTACTTATTTTTGCATCATCTTTTTAGTTCTATAATAAATTTTTTAGTACTTTTAATAAATTTTTTAAACTTTAAGGTCTTAGGTCTTTCCCAAGCCTCCATCAACAACACCCTACTTTATTAAATCAACAGTTTTTCCGCTCTGTAAAGTTTTTATTTATTTTTCTTTAATCTAATATCTTCCTGGAAAAAATCCTTTGAAATATTTTTGTGCATAAAATGTTATCATGAGCTATATCCAACCTTATACCATCATGTTTTGTATAAAATACAAAAACACTTTAATTTTATACAAAACATATATTTTCTACATATTTTATACATTGTAAAAATTATTTATTAAAAATAAAAAACCTTATTAGTTGCATTAGGATCGGCATGGAAATCCAATAATAAATTTACAAGTAAGGCATTGCCTTGGCGACAAGCATTGTGTAGAGGAGTTTCTTCATCCTACAAATATAAAAGAATAAAAAAAAAGCCAAATCAAAAAAAAAAAAAAATAATAAAATCTAGTATATTATTTGAAATGCATTACTTTAGATTTGACATTTACATTTGCTCCATTTCGCAACAAAAGTCTGGCAATTTGTATCTGGGATGCACGACAAGCAATATGAAGAACAGTTTCCTCACGCTAAAAAATTTAAATTTAAAAGATAAAATAAAATTAAAATAAATTTAATTTTAATAACCTAATAATAGCTAAAATAAAATATACTGTTGTAACAGCTTCTATTGCTGCCCCTTCCTGTAGTAGCAACAATACAATGTTTGCATGACCAAAGAACGCAGCAACATGTAAAGCAGTTTGTCCATTCTATAAAAACAAAATAATAATAATAATTATTATTATTATTATTATTATTATAGTAATAATAACAATAATAATAATAATTATTATTATCATTATTATTATTAGAGTAGTAACAATAACAATAGTAATAATAGCAATAATAATAATAATAGCAATAACTATATAATAATTATAGCAGTTATAACAATCTTTATTACTTTTATTATACTATAACTAATTATGACAATCTTTTATTACTTTTAGGATATTTATTAGGGTAGTTCAATACATTATTTTTCATAAAAATACAGAAAAAAATTATTATAAAAAATTATCATTTAAAAAAAAATTAAAAATAAAAACCAATATCTTTTATGTATCTGGGATGCACAACAATATTTGCCATGAATTTGTACAAATGAAAACATGCTGAACTGTTGCTTGCCACCATAGAAACAAAAATACACAACCATGCCTGCATGTATTATTATCTAAATTTCAGTTAATTTCTTTTCTTGCATAGTAAGGCTCATTCGCTATGAACAATATTATGTAATAAACCTTTGCTTAATCTGCATTTAATTCAAACCAAACAAAATGGTGTCAGATTGTTGAGATTAAAAACAAAAAATTTACACAAGTATTTATTTTGTATATATTATTAAATTTACACAGGTATTTATTTTGTATGTATTATTAAACTAATAAAGTTATACAGGGCAGTATTGAACTTTAAGCTCACCATAAACTAGCAAGCTACCTTGTTCTGCTGCAGAAATATAACCACAGTTTGCATATCTAGTTTATGTTTGAAACTGTCGATATTAGAGGCATTGGCAGCCTAGTCTGGTAGAGAGTTCCAATTATTTACAACCCAATTGTTAAAAAAGTTATATTGAACAAGGCAGTTAAAATTAATTTTGTGGCAATGACCATAAAAAAGAGGGGTGGATGATGGTTCAATAAACAATTGATTGAATAAATTTTGTTTTCAAATTTGAACTTTTGGACAAGACAAGTATGATTTATTCTATCATTAGGTTTGGTCAAGTCTGGTACATCTTGTTTGTTGGTCAAAGTGTTTCAATTCATGGAGTATTTTTGCGATGTGATTTTGAATTTGTATAAAATAAGGTGAGGTGATAGCATAGTCTAAATGGGGACAGACATAAGTTGTGTAGTGGTTTTTCCAGATTTTCAATTCTCTGCTATCAAAATAGCGAATTGGAAACTACTTTAAAACACCTGAAGTTTAAGTCTTGAATGCTCGAATTTTGTACTTTAGATCATCAGAAAGTTAGACACCATGGTCTTTTACCAACATTGTTGATTCTAGCAGTATTCTTTTGGTTAGGCCGTTTGAGCCATTTTTATCAATGAAATAAGGATAATAGAATAAATAAGAAATATATTTGGTTTGGTTGATGAGCATAAATTTACATTTTTTGATGTTAAGTTTTATGAGCCATATTTAAACCCAATAGACATTACAAGCTCGCAGAGAAATCAAATCAAGATAAAAGCTTGATGAAAACTTATTTTTTTCTAATAAAATGAATTAGTCAGTAAATGTGCTTGTATTTTCTAATCTTCTGATCTTCTTTAGTTTGTTTCTATTTTTTGCTTTATTTTTTTATTAACACCATTCAAAGCAAAAAGAAAACAAAATTTTATAACACTATTCTCAATATAAATTTAGTTATGGAACAATTTTAAACACATTTTAAAATACTCAAAACTGATTTTAATTCAATGGCCTAATGTAAAAAGCATTTTCAATAAAATACAAGGTTTTGTAGACACCAGGTGTAGACAACAACTACAAGGTTGATTGTATAAAACACAATTAGGACACATTTTAACTAAAAACAGATTTGGTGTAAATGGGACATAAGTTATTGAATTGGTGCTCTAAATTTTTTTTGACTACAAAGAAACCTTAATTCATTAAACCAACTAGATATTATTAAAAGATAAAAACAGAGAAATGTTTCCAACTTTTTCCCCCCAGGATTTCAAAGATAAAAAAGTGCACTGGTGAAGATATTTTTTTGCCTATATTTTGATAACTTATATAAATCCTTTTTTTAAGTAAGTTTCTTTATGAAATGAACACAATAGAAAACAACTAATCACAACACAACTGAACTAAAATTTCAGATCTTTTTTTTACTTACGTTACGTCTTTTATGGCATGTTGTTATTACTTTGTTTACTTATGTTGCTTTCATTTTTTTTTCTCCCAAACTCATGTATTATACTACATATAACTTTTATTAAAACTTTCAAAGTTTAAAAGTTAATAAAGATTTTAAATAAAAAGATTACTGAAAATCTTGTAAGTTTTGGTCAGAACACGCAAATGTCTTACAATGTATTAAAACAATACTTAAAAGAACTTTGGTGAATTCATGAAAAGGTAAAATCTATAAACTAATAGCAAGAGAATTTTAAGTCACAATATCATGTTTTTACATAATGCAAGCATGAAAATGTCACAATATCATGTTTTTACATAATGCAAGCATGAAAAACTGATAGACTTTTTAAAAGCAGCCCATGCCAACATAGGCAGAAACCTTTATGAGCCACAAATATTTCACGAGTTTTTAAAACTTGTTTAGTGCAAGTTGAACTATAATCAGAGAATAAACTCCAAAATTAGCCAGTTATTAAAATTTATATTTAACCAATCTCTCTCACTCTGCTGAAAGATACTAGCACAAATAAAAGGGACTATCACAGCACATGACCATCTCTACACATCTAACACCAATGAAATCTATAGCAGACCAATAAAATCTATCACTGACCAACAAAATCATCTAAATACTATATATTAAAAAAACAAAAAAGTGTAAGAAACCTTCAAAAATATAAAAGAGCAACACAAACATTATTTTTTTCTTCAACCATGACTTTATATTTCAATAAAAGTTGCACAATCGATTCTTGATTCCTTTTTGCAGCTATATGCAAAGCTGTATAACCATTCTAAAGAAAAAGTAAATAAACCAATTAAACTTTAATTTAATCAAAACTTACACAGGCTTTGCCAACATACAAGTGTTAATCTATATGTCAGTTAAGAAAACCAATTAAGTGTTAGGAAAATTAAAAACCTTATAGTAAGATGTCTATCTTACTAAAACATAAGATTGTTTAAAAAAAATCATTTTTGTATTTATTATTGTTTTTTTATTTAGAAAACTGATTAAAGTTGGCATTTTAAAAACTTAAAGTACTGTGAAATGTCATTACTTTGAACAGTGGGGTAACTTTGGACAAAGACTTTGAGTAAAACTCTTTCTAGTAGAAAGTGTTTTACTGTAAGTTTTTATTCAAAGTTACCCCACTGTTCAAAACAACCACATTTAAAAAAAAAAGTAAATTCACCTCCCCAAGGCTTAGAAGGCCACAACAGACGAGGAGGCTACTTAATTGTGGTTATAACCCTCTCTCAACTCTATAACTTTGAAACACGAACTTTGACGAACAAAGTCGCTGCGCAGAGAAACAAGTTGAGCGCGGTACTACCAGGGATGTGGTGAGGATCGAACTCAAAACCTCTCGCTTAGTGAGTGTGAAATGAGCGCTCTACCACTACACCACTACCACATTTCACAGTATGCAAATAATATGAACACAAAGCATCTCATATGCTGTGCAGATTTTAATAATAAAAAAAAAAATCAGTTAAAAACACAAGAAATAAATACACTAAAAAAAAACTTAAATTTAAAAATTCAAAAGCCTTATATCTGCTGTGTAAAGGTTATTGTCGGTTGTTGATTGCATAAACCACTTTTAAATAAAAACTTAAAACAATTTTTTTAAATAAACATGTATGATAATAAATATATGTAAGTTAGGTAGGATAGTAAATATATGTAACTTATGTAGAGTAGTAAATTTATGTATGTTATATAGAAAGCCTTCCCAGGAAACGCATGCAGTTTTCAATGCATGCATAACACTCATATATAACAGAACATAAGTAACAACATTACGCAAAAAATTATTATTATACATTATTATGTATTTTTAGAATAATTAATAATAAAGGCTTGAAAACACCTAGACCTGAAGCAGTAACAGCTTGACACTAAACACTGTCATGTAACCCTTTGTTATAAGTACATCACTTGGCTGGCAAGGTTGACAAATCTTGCTCTACATGTTTACCAAGTCACAGCACTTTGAAAATATGGAAACAACATAATATAAACATATACCAACTATAAACACAATAAATGTGTTTAAATATGTATAAAAGGTTAAATATATACCTTATATACATGCAAAATAGAAAATTAAAAGAAACTTAAATAGAAAATAATAATAAGAATAATTTAAATAACTTGTGTACTGTTTATATTTTTGTTAAAATTAAAAATTTTGTTAAAATTAAAACAGTTTTAAACATTAAAAACAATGATCTTCCTATATATATATATATATTTTTTTTTTTTTAAAGAAAGCGAAAATATAAATTGTTATCTGTTTGTGAAATATATTTGTATAACTTTAATGTAACAAGTATATATAATATATATATTGTTACATTAAAAATTATATAAACATATTTTACAAACACATTGCAATTTATATTTTCGCTTTCTTTAAAAAAAAAAAAAGATAAATAATGGAAAATTATTCTTTTTATTGTACACTTAAAACTTTTCAAGTCTACAATAAAAAAAACGATTTTTCTTTTTTTTTTTGCTTCACATCTAATTTTGTTGCAAGAAGCAAAAATAAAATTGGTACAAAAATTGTTTAAATTATTAATTTCTTTTTATTTTTTTCTACTTAAATTTCTTTTTATTTGCTATTTTGTCAGTTTAGCTTTTTTTATATTATAACACTTGCAAACGGCCATGACCAAGTTGACTAAAATAAAACATTCGCACAAAAAACTGCACACGTTTCCTAGGAAGGCTTGTGTAAGGAAGTAAATATATGTAAGTTATGCAGGGTAGTAAATATATGTAAGTTGTGTAGGGTAGTATATATATGTAGGTTATGTAGGGTAGGAAATTGTTTACTTTTAAATTTATGTTTACATTATAATTATAAAAAAGAAAGAAAATTTTCACATGGCTCTAGCAACATTTTAAGTGATTTTTTAAATGTTGATGGTCTTATAAAATGATTTTTTTCTGAAAAAAAAGTTTATATATTTTATTTAAAATAATAAAACTTTTTTTCTTTACTAAAGTATTCTTATTTTTGTTAAGATTAATACTTTTATTTTTAATGATTTAATTAGATAAATATCTTTTTTAAAAAAGGTAAAAATTAAGTGCAATAGAAAGCAAAGAAAAGAGAAAGTTATTCCAAGTAGATAATATGGATTATCTCTAAAGAGATTATTCTTCAGAAATATTTATTAAATAATCAAGTTGCATCACTTTATTTAAAAAAAAAAAAGATAATGGTTTTATTTTGAAAGAAATTTTGAATATATGTCAAATATCATACCTTTCTCTGAAAAATTTTCTGAAGCAGATGTAAAATAACACTATCAGTTAAAAGAATATTTTCAAGAACTACTACTATTGACTACCTACTTGCTAAAAATAATAGGAAAAAGCTCGGGAAAGATCGTTAGAGCTAAAAACAATAGAAAAAAACGCACGAAAAACTGAGCTAAAAACTGCTTAAATAATACTTTAACGCGCTTGTTTGTTTTTATGTCAAGGAATAAAGTTTTATCTAGTTGTATTAATAGTTTTGAAAAAAAATGTTTTTTTTTCTTTCAGAAATTTAGGGATGAGAGAAAATGGGGAAAAATTTAATTTAATTTCAATTTTTTGTAAACTTGGAACACACTAAAAAATATACATACATGAGCTCTTTTATCTATGTCAGCTCCTTTCTCAATAAGTAACTTGCAAGTTGCAACATGACCATAATGAGCTGTAGTATGAAGTGGAGTGACACCATCCTTTAAGAAAAACATGTTTTTAATTAATAAATATATCCATATTAAATTAATAATAAACGGTATACAATTAAGTTAAACAAATATTACATACACAACTCTTGGAATTAGAAAAAATAAGGTTGGCAAAAAATTACCTATTTTTTATTATTTTTTGAAAAAACTTTTATAATTTTAACCATAAAAGTTTTACTATAGATTTTTAGCTGAGAAGTGAGCATAATAGTCTAAACAAAAAACTAGGGAATAGTTTGATAATGCGTTTGGAGCAATAAATTTTTTAAATTCGAATAAAGTAACTTAATGCATGACAAGGGAATGAAAACAATAATTGCAAAGAAAAATCCAGCATTTTAAAGTATTATTATACAAATTATCAGAGTTGTAACTGATAAAACTGCATAACTCTCCACATTTAATATTTATCACAAAAACTTGGTTTACTAGTGTAATAGGTCAGTTCATGGTGGTAGAGTAGCTATTTATTTATGAAGCGATCTAGATTCTTCAAATTCTTTTAAATACTTTTAAATCTTATTTGTGTAATTTGTATCCGGAACAAGTCTGGTGCTCAGTTATAATTAATAAAGTAAAAATCTTTCTAGGTATTTATTTTTATATTATTTATTTTTATAATATTTATCGTTTCTCAACCAACTAGTACCAATCCTAAGCAAAACAAAGTAATTAACAAAAATAACAAAAACAAATTTTTGATTTGAATTTTTGATTGCCAGTGATTTCAATTTTCCTTATGTAAAACGGTAGGAAGACTGATTTGTAAGTGTATTAGTGTAGCAACAGCAGTCTTGGTGAAACATTTGTTGACTTATTAAATGGTCTTTGTCTTACCCAACATGTAAGGGTTCTTATTTTTTCCTTGGCAAACTAAATAGCAAAGAATACTTTAGCTTAATGGGATCCTACACTTCCAATACATGTTGTGTTCATATTCAAGATAATGATGAAAAAAAAGGTTCGAACCAAGTTTTTTTGATTAAAAATAAATAATGAATGCATACCGAGAAAAACTAATCTTGTCATTTTAGTCGAAGCTCGCCTCCTCCATTTTACTAAAAAAATTGGAGTCTTTAAATTATACGTTGCAATCTACAGACTTTGGTAATTCCTTTGAAATGCATTTAATTCATAAAAGTTTTAGTATTTGACGCCCCGGTAGACTTTTGACAAATGAAAAATGTAATTAAATAAAGCTGCGCTTTTCTACTACTATTTAAAAAGTATGTTGTAGTATTTTTTTAACATACAGCAAAACAAACTTATTTGTATTATTTTTCCAAACATCGCGACAAAAAATTTGTAAAAAGTAAAAATAATAAATTATTTTTATTTTATAGGAGCAACTTATTTTTTACAGATATCTTTATAATTTTTAGGTTTTATATATCTTAATTATATTTCTTTTGTTTTTAAATTAAAACAAATATTAAAGCTTTACTTACCAATCTTATGATTTTCATACAAGTATTTTACATTATATAGAACGTTATATATAAGGGCTCTCATTTTTGTGCAAAAGAGCGCAGTATTATATATTCTGAATCTTACTTAATTTCATTTAAACAATGGGAACTATTTTCTAACTTGTCTGGTCATTTTTACGCTATAACATTTTTTGTCCTCCCGTCAAAAAAAGTATTTATTAACAAATAATTTCTTTAACTGACAGTATTAATTATAGATATTTGATGAACTGTTAAATTTTTTTATTATAAAATTTTTTTAACTAGGCTGATTTAAATTGTCAAAGTGTCCTAACGCGCATTAAAAAACAAATATTATATTTGGTATTTCCCAATTGATGTTTCATATTTGGTATTTGTCTCTTAACAAAATTAAAAAACTAACAAAACTGACAAATACAAGTTTTCCAATAATGCTTCACAATTTTGCAACATTTAGTCATAATAATAACAATTTTGTAAATAAAACAAAATACGAAAATACATGTTTTTCAAAATAAATTTAATTAAATAGATTCTCACATGGCTAAATAAGATAAATTTTGTAAATATGTAAAAACACCTGATAAAAATTTTAATAAACAATAGTCGATGTGACATTTGACAATTTCGCGCAAAATTTGAGTAGTTCGGAATGTTAGACAAGAAAACTTTGTTTTTCTCTAATATATTTTCCATACTATGAGAACAAATACATTCCTAAAGCTTTTTTTGATCTTAGAATAAAACAACACAATATTGTATAATTTTAGGGGCTTTTTATTTATTGCTTAGTCGTTCTAAATAATAAGTAAATTTAGTTCAAGTTAATATTTCAATATTTATAGTTGAAATATCATAAAAAGATTTTTAATGTTGAACTTTTTATTTAGTTATATATTTTTTACCTACTTTTGTTATAAAAAGACTTTAGTACCCCCGTCACTAAAATCATTTGTTTTAAATATATCTTGACATGATTATTTAAACTAAGTTTATTCAGACAATATATTGTCTAACCAAATAAAAATGCAGTTAATAATTTTATACAGGTAGTTAATATAAAACAATTTTTTATCAGAATCTTGATTGAGATAATAAATACTTCATCATTTATTAAGATTAAATATAGAGCAATAACAATTTATAGCATAAAAAAGAGCATAAAATAATTATGGTTTTTAATATCTTTTTAAATGTTAAAGTTAGAAAATAAATAACTAAACAAATAATGAAAAAATTTATGAATAAAAATAAATAAAAATTTGTACAGTTTCATTTGTCAAAAGTCTACCGTAACATCAAATACTAAAACTTTTATGAATTAAACGCACTTCAAAGGAATTACCGAAGTCTGTAGTCTAAGAAAGAGAAACTACTCGCTCAAGATTCAGTGAGTTTTTCAGATGTAAACTTCGGAGTGAATTCCACAAAGAAATATACAAAAAAGATCTACTGCATGTTGTCCTTGTCATATTTATATGAGTATTTTATGCTTATGTTTAGCTTGTATCCATTTACAAACTGTTTAAACTAAAAACTTTTTTTATTAATTTTATAGGATTCTTTGCTTTAATATTATTTTCACACATTTTTTTTCGCTTTTACTTAGGACATGGTTCTTAGAACCTTTGAAACTTATTGGTTACTTTTCTGCTCAACTTTGAAACATGTATTGAAATCTTAAATGCATTAATATTTTTAAAAAAATTAATTTTCAGAAAATTAATAAAATGCATAACGAAAAACAAGAAAATTGATTTGTAAAATGTTTTAATTAAATTTATCAATGTTTTTTTGTTAAATTTTCAACATGCTGTAAACGAATAAACTGCAATACCAGTTATATACCAATGTTCATAAAATTTTGAATACTGAAAATTGTTATTAGAAGAACCCAGTGTTATCAAAACTAAAGATATATTAATAAGATAATTTTTTTTATTGTGAAAACCATTTTACTAATACAAAAATAGCATTAATATTACATCTTTCAAATAAGACTGGCTACCTTCAATTAAAATCTGTTTATACAACTTGTTAAGACAATTATAATATTATTTGCATAACATATGAAGACAATTACAAAATGCTATTGTATCTGAACAAAATAACAAACAAAATGAAAATCTGAAAACACTATTAAAAACACAACTAAAATCTATTTAAAACTTTTTCATGTTATACCAAAGTAAAAAAAAGGAAGTTACAAAAGAATAGGTTAAAAAGATACTAAATAAATAAAAACTAAAAAAAAAAGCAATAAAACAAAAGTGTCTTATGGACTTATTTATTCATGACAGGTTTTAACTAACTACGAGTTAGTTTTGGTTTTAACTCAAATATATTAGATTAGTTAAATCTAAACCAGTAAAACAAAATGGTAGGAAACAAATTTAGCTGCGAGATGTTTATAAATTCTTCTCTCTCACTAATTTTTAATTGAAATATGTTTCAGCAATTTGCTCCAGTAATACGTTGCAGTTTCTTTCAGTAATATGATGCATTAATTTGTTTAAGTAATATGTTGCAGTAATACATTCCAG
This sequence comes from Hydra vulgaris, assembly GCF_038396675.1. NCBI lineage: Eukaryota > Metazoa > Cnidaria > Hydrozoa > Anthoathecata > Hydridae > Hydra > Hydra vulgaris. The sequence continues at coordinate 41,052,810 of NC_088923.1, forward strand.
TAATTTGTTTCAGTATTAGGTTTCAGTAATTTGCTGAGGTAATTTGTTGCAGTAACTTGTTTAAGTAATATTTAAAAAAAAGTTAAAGTCAACTCTAAATTGAACTATTTCATACCTTGGGGCTCTTAGTTGAGTCAAGACTAGAAATAATGTCTCAATGAAAACACTAATCTCAGGTTAATGTTGACCGCATCCAGCTGTAGAAGGTCCTCCTAAGCAAAGACTTTAGAAGTAAGCTGGTCAACATAAATTTAAAAATTTATGTTGACCAGCCTTGCATCTGTTCTTAACTTAATAGGCTACAGTAGATGTAACTTTGTGTTACATTGTTTCCTGCCTAGGAAATTAAATGCTGGATTTTCTTTACAGTATTCATGAGTTCTATTTGTTTGATCTTCATAAAGGCTGTGCAATTCTTTCTGTAACTCCTTTCTGTTAACTCAATAGGCTACAGTAGATGTAACTATGTGTTACATTGTTTCCTGCCTAGGAAAATAAATGCTGGATTTTCTTTACAGCATTCATGAGTTCTATTTATTTGACCTTCATAAAGGCTGTGCAATTCTTTCTGTAAACTCCTAATGAGAGAAGAGCTCTAAAACTCAGTTTAATGGTTTTGAGGCTGACAGGTAGTAAGGTCTTTAAAACCCTGCTGTAAAATATCAATATATCATATTATACATAATGAATTAATATTTTAATTACAATATTACACATGGATGACATCCCTGTCAGCACCTTTATTACAACTTAGGGTTAATTATCTGACAGGATGGCTCAATAACCTGTATGCAATCATGGTTTAACAGAAACAAAAATGTTATATTATAAGAGTAAATCACACATTTAAAACTTTTATTTCATTATTCATAGCTATTTACTTATTTAGAGTTATATAAAATATATATATATATATATATATATATATATATATATATATATATATATATATATATATATATATATATATATATATATATATATATATAATATATATATATATAAAATATATATATTAAATCATTTCAATAGTGACTAATTTTTTTTAAAGAAAACTATTACATATTTAACATTACAATATTTACAAATAACTTTATTATTTAAACTTTTTATGGTTCGTAAATATTTATTGATATTGACAACACTTTTTGTAACTCTTTTTGGTTTAAAATTCTTCATTGACATTAAGTGAAAATACTGTCATTACATCTTGTTTTAAATCGTTTAATAAATAGCCAATAAGACATGTATTAAATCATTTCAATAGTGACTAATTTTTTTTAAAGAAAACTATATTAAAGAATCTATTAATGACATAATCAAAACAAAATTTTGTATAAAAAATAGTGAGAATTACTTAGCAAATACTAAGATCAAAATATGCTAACTCACTATAGTGGAGTCATCAATATGGGCACCATGAGCAAGAATATGTTGAGCACTTTGCACATGATTGCCTTGAGATGCCATATGTAGAGCTGTCAATCCATTCTACAGAGAAAAAAAAACCACTTGATAATTTTTAGAGAGAAATAGATTAATAAGAGAAATTTATATTCTGAAGTAATGCTTTAAAGACTCCAGGAATAAGATTTTTGGTGTAGCTATTTTTACAAAAACTCTAGTGATCAAGAGTTCAAAAAAATTGAAGCAAAAAAACAAAAAACAAACTCAGAAACTTGTAGAAAAAGTTCTAAAACAATGAAGCTTACAGAAATGTTTATTACAAGCCAAAATAAACAAAAATGTTTACTCTAGTTTTAGCAGTAATTGTAACTCCATGAACGAGTAGTAATTCAACACAATGAGAATGACCTTCTCGCGCAGCACAGTGAAGTGGACTTAAGCCATCCTAAATCAATAAAATTATATATTTGTTGGTGTAAAAACTACATACATTATAAACATACTATATCTTTTAAGTTTATTATATTTATCAAACTAAAAAATAAAACAAGATTTAGTTTCAAGTTGTTATAAAATATTACCTTTGTTACTACAGAAAGTTTTGCTCCTCCCTCAATGAGGGCTGCTAAAACTCCAACTTCACCATGTTTAGATGCAACATGTATCGGACAAATATTATACTAAACGCAGACAATTTACTATAAAACTGAAAAAAAAAGCAACAAAACAAAATATCTTTTATCTTTTGCTTACCTTTGCTTGAGCATTTAAATCAGCACCATTATCTATTAAACATTTAGTAGCAGCAACACAACCATGTTTTGCTGCAATATGCAATGGAGCATACCCATTCTAAAAATTTTAATTCTAAAAATATATACATGAATAAAAAATTTAACTATAAAAAAAGTATACTAAAAAATACTAAATTAATTAGTAACCAATATTAATATCATATTTAATGGTTAAAGAGTTCATGCCTTTTGAAATAAACAACTCTTTAATTAATTTTTTTTCAGCAGTAATATTTAGGAGTTACATGGAGTAAGCACTGACATTCTATTTTCAACACACACACACACACACACACACTTTATTACCTTCAGATTAAAACAAATAGTGAAAATGCAATAAAAATCTTTATGCTGTTTCTGCTTTCTCAACTATTTTTAATATTTTTCACATAACTGCCATTTGTCATGTCATTTCAAGAAGGACAAATTTCTTGTTACTTGTCATGTCATTTCAACAAAAAAAAGAAAAAAAAAGTTAAAATTAATCAAGATTACATTGGCTTTTTCATTAATATTGCATTTATGATCAATCAGTAGTTTGATCATTCGTATATCATCTTTACGAGTTGCTACATGAATCGCTCGAAAACCATTCTGAAAAAAAAAAATTGTTTCATATTAAAAGTTTATTTTATTAGTTTCTCATATTCATAAAAGTTATCTTTTTTTTTTTTGCCATGACTATAGTAAATATATCAACATAAAAAAAAACAACTAAAAAAAGAAACTAATAATTTAGCATTCAACACATTAAACAACTAACACATTAAATAAATTTATTATCTAAACAAATAATTAATAATTAATAATTTAATGTTTTGATTATACCTAATAATTAAACACAGTCAAACAATGAAGATAAATGTCAAAAAGAAAAAATGGTTGAAATATAGTTTATAACTACCATAAATTCAAACCATAATTTATACTTTATAATTACCATAAAATCAAACCATAGGTTATAATTTATAACTACTATAAACTTAAACTTTAGTTTATATTTTATAACATAATATATATTCAAACTATAGTTTATAATTTATAACTAATATATATTTAAACTATACCTTATACTTTGTAACTACTATAAATAAAAACTGTAGGTTATACTTTATAACTACTATAAATTTAGACTTTAGTTTATTCTTTACTACTACCATAAATTCAAACTATAATGTATACCTTATAACTACCAAAAGTTATGAAGTACTTTATATAACATAAAATAGTCAGAAGTGAAAAAGTTTTCATTCTTTATTTTTCAAAAAATGAAATATAAGAGATTTAACGAAAAAAAGAGCAACATACTTTTGCTTCAAATTCTAATAACGTAATTAAAATAGATGTGTGACCTTGCTGAACGGCAATATCAACTGGTTCAAAGCCTCCCTAAAATTAGATGACAGAATACACACTCTACAAGATATAGTACGATCAACAACAAAACAAGATCCACACTGAATATATAGTAAAAATATCATATATACAATAAGAAATAAAATATACATTCAAGTAAAACCTTTATTATGTGTGGTTGATTAACAACAAAATTAGTTTTAATATTAAAAAGCTCAAAAAAAGGTTAAAAGATATTACTAAGTATAAACAAATTGAGAGCAAAAACAATATTAACAAACCTTAGCTGGAATGTGTGGGTCTGCTCCATTTTTTAAAAGAGCAGACACAATATCACAGTGGTTTTCTTGAGCAGCCATATATAAAGGGGTTATATCATCCTTAAAAATAAATTAAATTTCTTCAAAAACAAAATTAAGAAAAGAAAAAAATTTCATTAGTCATTTTAAAAACATTTTTTGCATCATTACAATAGCTAATTAACAAATGTTTGTTAAAAAAATGTATAAAGATGTACTAAAAATGTTTTACATATGTAATAAAAATATACAATAAAATTGTTCTATATAAATAAATAACAAGATCATATCAAAAAGTTTATCAAAAATTAAAAAACATAATCCAAAAGCAATATAAAAAAAACTCAATTATGTCATTGTTAAAAGATGTTTTGAAAAATTCATACCAATATATTTTTGCATCACTGTATAGTTTAATATATATATGTGTGTGTGTATATATATATATATATATATATATATATATATATATATATATATATATATATATATATATATATATATATATATATATATATATATATATATATATATATATATATATAAATAAATATATATATAAATATATATATAATATATAATATATAAATATATATAATTTATATGATTTCATATTTTTAAAATAAGACAAAAATATATCTAACCTTAGCCTGAGGATTAATTTTTACACCTCCTTTGATTAAAATTTTCACAATATCTAAATGACCACCCAATGAAGCAATATGTAAAGCAGTGTTTAACCTCTGGAATAAAAAAGAATTTATAACGAAGTTTCTTAATAAAAAAAAGAAAAAGAAGAACATCAATAGTATTATTTTGAACTACATTTATTAACTAATAAGAAACAACATTATTATAATAAAATAGCCTAAATAATTAAATAAATAAAATAATTATGAATAAAATTGTATTCAACTAATGATTAAACCTCTAGTTTTAATTTTTTAAACAATTTCACTTTTAAATAGGCAAACGCTATTTAAGTTTTAAACTAAATAGCGTTTGCCTATTTAAAACTAAAAGGCGGTTAAAATGCAAACCTTGAAAAATAATGAGTCAAACTCTAAATTTCAGAACTTTTTTGAATTGAAAACAGAACTTTTAGTTTTTTACTGTAAAATAACTTCTTTAAGCACCTTTTTTATATTACTTATTGGATATCAGTTATTATTGGATATAGTTATTAAATAGTAGTTGAATGCAGTTAAAAAAATTAAAATTTAAGCAATTTTTTACAAAACCTTTGTAACAGCTTCAACATTGATTCCATGACTGATGGCAAACTCGGCAATGTTTGGATGATTCTCTCGTGCAGCAAAATGTAAAATATTTAAACCAGCCTAATAAATATTATAAAATCTATCAAACAAATGAAAGATTGAAATGACTAAAAAATTTATTAATAATTTTTTTTATGATGAGGAGGTTATTTTTATTTTGAATTACAAAACAAAAATTCCTTCCTCCCTCATTCCTTCCTCCCTCATTCCTTCCTATGTATTATCTATTGAATAAATGATATGAACAAAGATTAAATTCTTAGCAAAACATGTTGTTGTCATACTGTCTTTGAATTTCAGTGATTTGGTTTCAAAAGTTTTAAATCACTCACCATCAAAAAACATTGTAAAAAGTAAAACTTTTTTTTTGAAATCACCTCTGTGGGTACAAACATTTCAAATTTGCTGATTTTTATAAATAATCACCACATGCTATAATAACAAGCATAAGTTTATAGCCAATCAAATGTGTTTTGTTTATTAGGAAATGGAAAAAAAACAACCAATGGTTTGAAGACTTAAACTCAGTAATCTTTTATTGTAGGTAACCAATAGGGCAGGCCATACTTTTATATAAATTTTTAAAATACACCATTTTGTAATATATGCATTAAATATTGTTTAAATCTTTATCAGAAACATTTCATGTTACAACATTTTTTCTGTGTGATGTTTCACTTGGAAAAAAAAACATAAAGCTTCCATTAAACCAGAAAAAGGTTCTTACTTTATTTTGCAGAGCTCAAAATAGGCATATAACCATCTAGATTTGCAATTGCATTTTCTATGTTGGCAATAAGTTTTTTTCTTTGTTTGCTCTTCTTTGTTTTTTATAGCTCCATTAAATGTCAAGACATAATATTGTCTAAATCACAATATTATGTCATGACATTTAATGGAGCTACAAAAAAACAAAATACAGACTAATAACCCTTACAAGCGATAGTGCTGACCACCATTTGTAAGGTTTCGCTGTCCAATTTAAGTAAACATGTAAAAATGAATTTCATTTGCAATTGGACTTTTCTTTTCCTCATCTTCATATGTGTGTATATTTTCTGTAGAGAATGGCTTCATTTACATTTCTTTTTCTTACAATGTAGAGATAAATCTTCGTGGGTGCTATTAGACACCAGTGATGGTTTATCAAAATTTTAATGTGTGTCACACATTACAATCTTTCTCAGAGCTTTAATTTTTTCATGTTGCAAATTGCATTTTAACTAATCTAATAAAATTAGTTTTGGAACATGCATCAATAAAAAAAAAGGCAACTGCCTGATTGTCATTAAAGTTATACTCTACTTATTACTTTAGTTTATTATTACTTTAAGTTTAGGTTGTAGTGAAGATTTTTAATAAGTTTAGAGTTCTTTGTGCAATATCTATCAATAGAATTTTCTGAAATTATTACTATAGAAATACTACAGAATATGCAAGATATTATATAATAAAATACTACAGAAATGCAAGATATACATGAGCTGGTTATTTTTGTGACTTTTTTGAATGGTTTGAAGAGTAGAATACTTTTACACATTACTATAGTTAAAATGGTTTCATGTAACAGCCAATAAAAAATGCGTGATGTAATACAACCTAGTCACAAATAAAACAAAAACGGCAACAGTGTAGTGGACATATGCACTTCAATGAGCAGATCGAAACCTTTAAAAAAACTAAGTGTCATCGAATTTTTAGTGCTTCAGCTGAGCGCCTAGCCAAATATTCAGTATTTGGTATTCAGCTAAATAACTATTCATGGCATCTCTACTTTACTTTCTAGGCGACATAAGGCTCAAGATAAGCATTTTATCTATTATTGTAATAGTCTAATATATATTGTAATAGTTTAATATATATTGTAATAGTCTAATATATATTGTAATAGTCTAATACATTTAACAAGTAAAACAAGTAATTAATGACAAGAAATTTAATAACATGGTTTAAAATTACTTAACATTTTGCTGAAAAAGGTAATCAAAATGTTTTTATAATAAGAAAATAACGTACAGGACTTGTAACATGAATATTTGCACCATCTTGAATACATCCAGTCACCTTCAACAAATCTCCGCATTTTGCAGCTTTAAGTAAATCTTCATCCATCTAAAAAAAAAAATTGTAATAAATTATTTGGTTAAAGCAATTAAAAACTAAATTTAATTAAATCCCAGTAATTAATCAAACATTATTGAACCACAACTCATTGTTAAACTATTTTATAGATATCTTTTCTTAAGAGTATGTGTGTGTTTTCAAAAGTGTGTGTTTTTAAAAATATGCTTTACTCTTGTAATGCTATTCATTTTAAGGCCTGCACTTGTTCACACTACACTTCTTGAATTATTCAGAGAGAAAAGAAGAGAGTTCTGAGAACAATTTTGTAATGGTGTAACAGATATGTTGTCTACAAACTATAGAGAAGTTTAAGTGAGAAAGAACTTCAACTACAGAAGCTGAAGTGATTAAGATGTCTTAACAATGAATTAAACTATTTCTCTGGTATGTCTGTAAGAGTGGAATCATTAGATTTTATAGATAAATGTGTAAATAAAAATTATTTGCAAATAATTTTGCCTTATTTTTAGGAGAGATAATAAGATAAGACCCATGTATGAGAGATGAACTGTTAGATATGCCTTTGTTAATGACATTGTTAAAGATTTTATGAAATTCTTTAGAACTTAGCGCTTGTGATAAAAAGCAAGATTTAGTTTTTTTGTAAAAATGGACCTTAGCATCAGACAATACCTTTTTGCATCAATTTCTTGCAATAATAAAAAGATGTTTGTTTTCCAGAGAGTCGGTTTTTTGTTGTTGCGTGAAATGGATAAAAGAATGATTGCAATTAGAAAACAGCAGCTACATAAAAAGGAGAAAACCATGGAAACCATGGTGCAGGTTGAAACTAGATTTAAAACTAACAAAATGGAATGAAATCTTCTATGCCTCCCAAAAGTTTTTTTTCTAAAAACAATATTCTGAACTTAGATGCTTGTTTATATTAAGAAATGAGTACCTAACTCTTGTATTTAACTATAAATTAACTATATTCTATTTCCAGTATTCTTAAATAAATTGATATTTAAAATTAAAAACAACATTTTCTAATACGATATTTATTTATTCTTTACAAAGATTTAAAAAAAAAAATTGTTTGCAAACAGTTTTTGCAATATTATTCCTATAAGTAAAGTTACTAACTTTGAACTTGCACTTGTGTTGTATCATATTAAATCATTAAATTACATTGATGTATAGCAAAACAAATCATAAGAGTTACATAATCAAAAAGCCACAGACACAAAGACAGAGAGAGAATAAAAATTCATAAACATAATAATAAATATTTCATATATAATATTTATAAGACTTTACAAATCTTTATAATAGCACATAATCAATCTATTCAATAACATTTTCTTTTGGTATAAGATATTTTTTAAATCATAAATTATTTATAATGAATTTTTTGAAAATTGTATTAATTTTTTAATGTTATCTTTTAATAATTCATCAAACTTTTTTGTTTATTTTATAAACTTTATTTTAAACTTATCATAGTAGTTGCTATGCAAACATAGTAAGCAGTTATACATTATTATTGTAAACAAATACACTTAACAAAATAAAGCACAAAACACACACACACAAAAATCCTACTATGTAGTGGCATTTTGAAAACTTTATTTTATAAATAATAAATATAGTAACATAATTTTGCTTTGATATTTATAATGCTATTGAGCAAATATTATTTATTTGGTGGGAAAAAATTGATCTTTAAAACTAAATCATATTTTACAAATCTCCTATATTGAGATTAAATTTAAGTAACAATTCATACTAATTACAAGTATAAAACACATTTTATAAAAATAAAAAATTTAATTCATGCTTTAATTGTAAGCTATCTATAAACAATACATATGATATATCTCACATAATAGCTTTATTCTACCTAAAAGTCTCCTGGGATGTTCTTTAGTGTTTTGATATTTCTGCATGTTTATTATAAAACATTTTTAAACACAACTCATATTTTTATAAGTTAAAACTATAACTTATTTATTAATTATTTTGCTTTGCTACATTTCATTTTATCCAAAAACTTTGCTTACTACATTTTCAGAACCTGATTACAATACTAATTAATAAACTTTTGTTCTTTTTAAACTAAATTACTATAGTAACCTTATTTATAGATTATTATACTCAACTGACCTTAACTACCCTCTATTTTTACAGACAAAGCCCGCTTTTTAGTGGAGCTGAAAGTTCAAGCATGACCTAATTTATGAACATCCAAGAGGATTTTGACTTTTATTTAATAAGTTCTTTTTTCAATTTGACTTCATTCAAGTATACTGTTATTATTATTATTATTATTATTATTATTATTGTTATTATTATTATTATTATTATTATTATATACTATTGTATAATATGAATCTATTTTTATCAAACAACATCAAAATACAAGTAAACACAAGGTCCATAGACAAGAACTGCTAACTGCAGAAAGACAACTAGTCTTTAAAATTCATAAATCACTTTTTAGCACAAATCAGTTCTAAATAGGTAGACAGTTTTTAATGCTAAAAGGGAGCGTCATATTTGAGCATTTATGAAAACAACTAACCAGAATATTTGTGCAGCAGTGTAGACTTTATACTAAATAATCTGAGCATCATTTTTCCTAACATGACCTAGATATTTAAAACTAGTTAACAAGTTAAGATACCAAGTACCAAGGTATCTAAAACTGACTAAATTTATTTTTTTACTGGATTCACTTCACTAAGCCAAGAGGTACTACATTCAATGTTGCATTTGTTTAATTGCTTTTACTATCTTCATTCAACCCTTTAGCATCAAAACACAAACTTGACTAACCAGAAAGAAAATGTTTTAACTTAATAAGCTAATGAACTTCCCTGATAAAAGAGCTTGTCAAAAATGTAAGTGTCCAAAATGTAAGGACAAGGGATGTGAAGTCTCAAAGAAGTCTCTGGTTTTAAAAGTCACAAAGCCACTATTTATTTCTATTTATATCTTTGGTGTCAAGGAGCTTGAAAAACATTGAGATTTATGGATTAGTGTGAAGAAAAAAATCATTTAGAGTACAGAAACTATAAATTCTGACCCTAAAATAACTCTTACATAAAATAGTGCCCATGGACTCCAAACTAAAAATAATAGGCAAAACTTATCTGCAAAAGCATGTGTATTATTGTGTAAGTATATCACAATCTTTTCAACCGTCATTTTTTCCCTAGACATCAGAAACTAGTAATTAATGGTGATTCAAAAGCTGAGTCTTTTTGAGACCAGTAAGGACAATGCAAACCTATAAAGCAAAACTTGTTTGCAAAAGCATGTGTATTACTGTGTAAGTGTATCACAATTTTTTTTTAACTTCTTGATTGTAATTGATTGATCAATTATTTGATGTGTATCTGTACTCAAGAGTTTGGAAAGGCCTATCTACATTAAGTTGATAACATTTACAATTTTTATTAAATTTAAACACAAACATGCCTTTCTTCCTGATATAAAGTTATACCATATACAAAAAAATGTTAAATAAGTTTTGGTATTTGGAAAAAAACTTGTATATCAAAAGAGTGCAATAAAAAGAAAAACTTTAGCAGATAATAAAAAAAAACCAATCAATGATTAATTTGATGATTTAATTAGAATTCCCTAAAAAATGCCAGTAATTAGAAGATTAAAGCATCAAGTAATATATGCACTTGAAACACTATGATGAATGTTTAAATATGCAAAAGTGCTTAATATTGCAAAAAAAGTTTGATAGTTGAAATTTTATAAAAAGCAGACTAAATCATAAAAAGAAATTGGTTGAGCAACAACAAATGTAAAAGTTAAACTAATGCCAAGCAGTAGTATATATAACCTTTCTTCATTAAAAAAACAAAGTAGCACCCTTAATTGCATCTGAAATACATTTAAATTACATCTTTAATAACTTCTAAGAATGAAATATTGACAGTTATTAAATTGTTTCGAATCCTATTCTTATGTGGAAGATTATCAATAGGGCGGAACCATTTAAACCTGGAGGAAAGTTGTGTAATTTTTGTTTAACTGAAAAATACCAAATCATTATGTCATCTTTAAAACTATTAAATAAACAAAATACATATTATAAAAACTATTAAATAAATAAAACTAGTATTAAAATGCTGCCACAAAAAAAAAAATTTTATCTGCAACTTTAACATTAACGTCTAAGCTAACACTGTATTGTTTTTTTGAATATATATTTTTTATCATTACAGTTGTTTGAAACATCTGATGATCACATAAAGCGTGAAACTCCAAGTTATGTTTCAAATTTAATTGTAGCTATTTTATTTAAACAATTTTAAAATGTATTCTACAAATTAGAGTGCTCAATGTTTTTAAAAGAACAGAGCAATTATAAATTAGTAGAAAATCACTTAATTATATATACATATATATATATATATATATATATATATATATATATATATATATATATATATATATATAGTATGTATATATATATATATATATATATATATATATATATATAGTATATATATATATATATATATATATATATATATATATATATATATATATATATATATATATATATATATATATATATATATATATATATATATATAGATATATATATATATATAGAACCCTTAGATGTTGTCCGAAAGTTTTTTTCATATTTTGTTGACAAAAAGTATAAATTGTAATGTAAGACCGGAATTTTTTTTTTTTAATAATTGATAGACTGCCTGCCCCAACCAAACCCTCAGTCGATGTAGCAGCACTCCCTTGCGGGTCAGGCTATTTGTCAGTCGATGTAGCAGCACTCCCTTACGAGTCAGGCTATTTGTCAGTCGATGTAGCAGCACTCCCTTGCGAGTCAGGCTATAAGATAGTCGATGTAGCAACACTCCGCGCATGATTTACAGCAAAAAAAAAATAAAAATAAAAACATTTTATTAAAAAAATTAAAAATAAAAACATTTTATTAAAAA
>NC_088923.1:41067500-41160000 GCF_038396675.1 Hydra vulgaris
ATTGACTGTAAGGTTGTTTAGATTAGCCGCCATATTTTTTTAATGAAAAATGTTGGTCATGTCACTTATTATTTTATTATCATTGGTTTAGTTATTAATAACTTGGACAACTGCATTTTTTACCAAGTAAACATTGGATAACAGTGGTTGTTTCAAAGTTGCCTTTTTTTTAAAATGACCATAGACCTTATAGCATAGTTTTTTTATTATGAATTTTCAACTCGAAGTTTTCAAAAAGTGGACATCAGTGGTTTTACCCGTGTGGTCTTCATATATATATATATATATATATATATATATATATATATATATATATATATATATATATATATATATATATATATATATATATATATATATATATATATATATATATATATATATATATATATATATACATTGTTTATATTTTGTTTATTACCTTCAAAACATTGCATCAAAAAAGGGCATGAAAATGAACACAATTTTAGAAAACATTTTAATAGAGGCAATACATCATATCAAACACAAAAAACTAATATTTATAAGGGACCAATATCCTATAATTTATGTAGGAGAGCACTCAAGCTTCACAAGTAACTGAATTTTATGATTTATAATTTTAATAACTCTATATAAAAAAGAGGATGTTGGTTACCTTAACATTTGTTATAAACTTATCAGATAAGTCATTTACACCAAAACACATATTGTAAGGTGATGGCTTTATGAAGTTTTGATGTTACAGCCCTTATTTATATACAAAGGAGACTTTCAACAAAACAAAAACTTAAATCAAAATACTTTGATTTTTTTTTTAATTTTTTTTCTAAAATAAGTTGTCCCCTAAGTATTATCTTGTTTTATCTACAAGTGTAATAAATTAAATGTCCTATCTAATATGTAAAATAAATACAAAAAAAAATTATATATAAATAAATACAATGTTCTATGTAATATAATATATTATATCAGGTAGAACATTGTACTTATTTATATATATATATATATATATATATATATATATATATATATATATATATATATATATATATATATATATATATATATATATATATATATTTATTTTATATATTAGATAGAACATTTTATTTATTACATTTGTAGATAGAACAAGATAATACTGAGGGGACAAAGTGTCAAAATTGAGGTGGTCGTTTTAAAAATGAAAGCAACAAAACATATAAGAACCGTGATATTGACTTAAATACGCAAAAAAAAAAAAAAAAACATATTATCAACAATTATCTATTTTAAACTCTTTAAAAATATAATGATATAGATTTCCAATTTTAGCTTTCCTCTAGTTCACAACGCTTCTTTTGCACTTTTTTTTTTCAAAATCGTGCATAGTTTAAAATAACCAATGTGATTTCCCTTGTTAAGCATATTTGTATAATTAAAAACGAAATGATTTTCGAACCTGATTTTTATAAAAATCCATACTGCTTTCAGTTGATGATCTCTCAACTTCATGAATATGTAAATGCTCAAGAAGTCCACTCTTCATTTCACAAGTAAATTTTTTGTTATTTAATAAATCGCGAACAAACAGAAACCTGTCAAATGAAATTGATAACGCAAACAAATAGTATAGAGTTAAAAGTTACTTAAATCACGTCAAATATGTCGTAAGTAATTGTAATTAGTGCTTTGTTTACACTAAACTTTAAATTAAATTGTCTCGTGTTCTGCTAGATTGATTCCTCTATCTTTATATAACAATATTAAATTATCTTTGTTTTCATTTAAAAAAATTTTAGTTGCTTAAATTTTATTTTTGTATAACAATATAAGTTCCACATATAATTAAAAAAAAACTAAATATTTTGAGCAAAAATAATTATTTAAAATATAATTTGAGTACAAATTAATAACGTCTAACATTTTTTCAAATAAAACACGTCTTCAACAAAATCTATTGTAATCCAAAATCTTGTCTGAAAATCTTTTGTTTAAATTTTGTTTGCGACAATAAAAATCCATAGCTATTTTTTATTTAATCCCTCTAAATTATTAATTATTTATTTATAGTATTGACATTAACAGATTTCAAATAGGGAACTAGATTTTTTGATGGTTGTGGTCAGTGCCGTGGCTAGTGAGTCTGAGCAGCCCCCCCCCTTCCTTTTGTTTCAAAAAATATTGTCTACAGGGCCCGAAAATCTTATTTATTCCATTATATATTACAGTATTAAAAAAAAATCGTTTGGGAGCGTAGCCACGATTGGTTATGCTTAAGGTGGTCAACGTAATGTTTTAATAAATTACAAATGAAATCCTATCAACAGAAATGGTGAAACATTGTAAACCTTCTCAACTATCTCAAAGATAGAATTATAGAAAATTTTTTTAAATTTTTGTTTTTAAGGACTTAATGGACTTTTTTTGATAATTTTACGTTTGACACCCTACAAAAAAAAATTTCCCTACGCGACTAAAGAGACAAAAATTAAAAAATTAATCAAATTTAAATAGTATAAAAATTACAATGCAATTAGAAAATCTACATATTTACTTCTGAAGGAGTGCCTTTTTTGATGCAGTATTAAAGATTAAGTCACAGAACAATTAAGTGTTTCCTTAATCTTATGATAGAGGAAACATTCTACCATTAGATAAGGTAACAAAAATTTTTGAAATTCAAAGTCTTTTTAAATTACTTTGATTTGTTGAGTGATTATTTTTACATTGTCTACTTAAATACACGGCCTTTCAATCCGCGTAAATAAAAAGTAAATAATTAAGTCCAGAAATATCAGTTCAATGCAATGGTATTATTATATGTTTTGGCGTTATTAATGTACAATTAATAGTAAGCTTTGCAGAATAAATAAATTTTCGTGCGGGACTTATGTGACCAGGGATCGCGGTAGATATTTTTAGCGTTTAAGATTAGCAACTTTCGCTCATGGAACAAACTTCAAACTTGGTCATTCGATTCTTATATGAAAATGCTTTGCAAAAAACCGCAGTGATTGGAGTCTGAAAATAACAAAAACTTCAAAACTTGTCCTTTTTTAACCAAAAATCCAATTGGTGATGGCAAAAAGTTAGCGAGTGGTATACAGTTACTATTCTAAAATAAATTTACATTCGTCTACTTATTTCATGCACTTATGTTTAAATATTCAAACTTATTAAAAAAATATAAACCATGTGTGACCATGTAAGTTTTCCGAACTTCTAAGGGACTGGTTAAGAAAGTTTACTTAATAAAGATGGCTATAAGAAGACGAATTATATTCTGCTCGATAAAAAAAGCACAAAAACTAAACATTCTTTCTTAAGTTGCCCGAACTTTATTTATTATATCATGGCTTCCCCAAATAAATTTTATATAATCAAAAATTAGAAAAATATTGTCATAATGTATCGAGTTCGACTCTACGTTAAGCCTCAAATTAATATACTTTGGGTTAACTCGCTGTTATATCAACTATGCAAATATATCATAGACAAGAATACAAACAACAAAACTTCAAAAAATTTATAGACAACAAAAACACGCTCTTGTCGCCGAACCAAATATTCTAGATTTAGCATTGGCGTTACTCCATTGGCGGTTAGCAGAAAAGCGGTTTTTTTTATTATACAATAAAAACTGTTTAACAATAAATAATCAACGTATATATACTGTAAAATCTTGTCAACAAGCACCGTTTTTGTATATACAATAAAAAATAAAAACTGTTCTTTTTTACAATGATCTTTATAAAATAAAGAGTTAAACAGACAGGGGCTCAAAAAAGATGAAAATGACAACACGTCATCGAATTCTTTTCATAGAGCCCCTTTATACATTTTTAATAGAATATAGATATTAAATTAAAAAATTCCTAATGGGCATAAACTGCTGCGCTATACAGTAAATCAAAAAAAGATCAAATAAAATAAACACTAAAATAATTAAAATTACTTGGTGATCCCTTTAAGCAGAATTGATTATCAAATTTTAAAAATTTCCTTATTTATTAGAAACTTAAATGAACTTAATGATTTTTTCATTCATCCTTTAAATCCTTTTTGATAACTATTCCATATATTTGGGCCTCGATATGCAATGCTATATTCAGCATATTTATTGATGTTTTGAGGCAGTTTATATGAGTTACTAATATTTGCTCTTAGATAATAGTTTTCATTTATGTTTATTTCAAACTTGTTGTTAAAGTTTGCAGGAGCGAGATTATTATTGAATCGATATATAAAAATTAAATGCTGATAGATATTCATTTCATAAACATCCATCTTTTTCATATCTTTCATTATAGGTCTGGCATGTTCACGCTTATTTTTAGAGTAAATGATTCTGCTAGCATGTTTTTGTAGACTTTAAATTTTTTAGGTCTTTTTTAGGTTTTTTAGATTAGATTTCTTAGGTCGAGTCAATAAAAAAAAGCAATTGCTTTTACTCAGCGTTTTCGGAGTAATTTTTCAGCAAATAAAAAAGCAATTACTTTTTTTTATTCACGCGGCCTTTTGTCTAATTATAACAGTTTACCGCATTACCGAAATTAATCAAGTTGCGGAAACGCAAGTGCTTACTCTAAACATAAAGAGCATACAAAACCTCTTAGGAAGGATATGAAACGGATTGATACATTTGAAATAAATATCCATCAGCATCTAACCTTTATGTATAGATACTAGAACAACCTCTTGCCAGCTAACTTCAACAATAAGTTAAAGTTACCTGGCAAGTAGCATTATTAGCAATTGCATAACTATGTTTACAAGAAAAATTTGAAATAATTACTCATTTGGACCTTTTAAAAAATTATCAAAACAAATTATCAAACTAAAATTATCTTCATTCTAAATAATTATTTTCATAATTGATTTTTTTAATTTTAATGTAGAGGAAAATATTGTTGAAGTTAACTTATTACTTATTGTGACAAATCTTTTTGAGTTATAATCAGTTACTACCTCAATTTGAGGGGGGTGTAAATTTATAAGGTCATAAAAGCCGAACAACAAAAGATTATTGAATCAAGTTTGAAATTTGTCGATGAATATAAATAGAGTTTAAAATTTAAAAAAAAATAACAAACGTGACTTATTGCCCTCCTTTTTGGGGCTGGAGGCTAACGTTTTGGGGTCTTGTGTTGTTCCCAGTCTCCAATCACCGCAATTTTTTGCATAGCATCCTCATTCCTTATATATATGAACATACTCAAATATGGAGTATATTCTTCATGTTTCAAAGTTGCTTAGCTCAAACATTAAAAAAAGTTGTCTACGGCCTTGATATAATAGGTAAAGTTCCAAAATGATAATGCTTAATAAAGCTTTAAGATATTCATTTTCGGTAGCATTTTGAACCGAGATTCCGGCCGGAACCAAAATCTTAAATAATACCGGAACTGGAACAGAAAACCTAAAAATCCGGTTAGAGTTGTTGCCGGAACCGGAACCGAGTTTCAGTCGATTACTAGTCCTTGGTATCGACGTCTGCAACCAATAAAACAATAACTTTTGACGATTTTTCGCGCTTTATTTTCAAAACATAAATGCAAACTAGTTTCCCGCTATATTTCAGAGCGTAAATGGACAAGCGACGTTAATTCGTAAATAATGAGATTTTAGTTTTTTGAATGTCAGGGATTCAAGTTAAAGTTCTTCATGCTTTTAAACTTAATGGTTTATCCTTAAGAAGGTAGCTAGTTAATATAGTTTATAGACATAATATTTATATATATATATATATATTTTTTAAATTTCTTTTTCAAGAATTGTAAATATTTTTTAAGCTACAGAAACTTAACTGTAACATCCTCTTTTTTTTTAATTGGTACTAGTTCAATTTCAAGTTTCTGTGTTTTAGTCCTTAAATTTAAATTTTTTAGGTAATTAGGTATGTTACATGAAAATTTTAAATTGATTAATTACTAGACTGTTATATATCATTGAGAAGAGCTTTAGTACATATTTTAATGGTGGAAAAAGTTATGAAAATCAAACAATTTTATAAAAAGTTATAAGGTTTTAATTAGTAAATTTTTGATATATGAATTTGTAAAAAAAAACTGTTGTCAAAATTAAGTTTTTCTTTGCATAAATTGTTATAACTTTGTCAATTCTAATCAAAACATCTACAACATAGTATCAAAAGAAAGTTTTAAGAGTGGGCTACTAATTTATAATAGCTTTAAGCAACAGGGCATATTTAGGGGCTAGAGGGGCACCAAATCACCATCTACGCTGTCAAAAAATTCATTTTTTAAAATAAAAAGAGTCTATTTTATGAAAAGTTGTAATTTTTATATACAAGAAACTGTTATAATTTGAATTCAGACCACGGCTAAATATGTAAAGTGTTTTCGAGTTAAGGGTAGATGGTGATGTGATAGTTTAACACAGCTTTTTATCAAAAATGAATAATTGATATAAATATTTTTTATCTTTATTAAAATAAGTAAATCTAATATAAAATACAAAAATTATAATTCACTTCTTTACAACATACACTAATGGTATATACATTGACTTAGGTTGAGGGGCGCAAACTCTTGCCGCCGCCCCTCCCCTGCCACTCCTCCCCCGCCACTCCAACCTATAAAATTAATTTAAATGCAATTTAAAAAAAAATTAAATTAATACTATTTAAAACAAGAGAAATTAGTATAAAATTTATTTATCACATTACAAGATGCATTAAAGTATCTATATTTTCAGTAAATGGAGCATTGTACTGACTCCCCCTTTCATCTAAAATAAAAAGAAAAAACTATATATTATTTTGAAACAAATACTGTAATTAATTTGTCTTGGCTTTTAGTAAATGATAAAAAATTTAAATTTCAACAATGAAACTTAATAATAATCAATGTTAGCGATAAACATGACAAGAATATAAGCCATAGCTGTCTATCATAAAGTTGCAAATAACATCATTTGCAGTTAGGTCACTCTTTTCCTAATCAGCATGGCATGTCACTTACAATTTTTGGTTCTGTAAACTTTCATAGTATTTTAATTTTTTTTTTTGTCACTTAAACCTAGAAACATTTTTTAAAAAGTAAATAAAAAACTGTAAAATAATGAAATGTATCCAATAATTTGTATAAATAGTTTTGCAAACTACAACATTTTTGTAATTTGAAAGACTATTCAATAAATTCCATAACTTTTTTTTTGCATATTCAGTATTAAATCTCTTTTAAAAATCCATTCCATATTTACTATTACAACATTTTAATCAGTGTAAAACATGTGAAAACTAACAAAGGCATAAAAAGTTGACATGTGCACAGGTTAATATGGCGTGTAATGTGTGCGCATGTGACATGTTACATGTGACAGGTTAATGTGGAATGACTTTTATAGTACCTTTTTGCAAGTCACATCACTTGCAGCACCTAATTTGCAAGTCACATGACTTGCAGGAACCTTTTTGTATGTCACACCACTTGTGACACCTTATTTGCAATTCACACTACTTGCAGGTACTTTTTGCAAGTCACAACAATTGCTGTACCTATTTTGCAAGTCACACCACTTGTGGTACATTAATTATATATATGTAAAAAGTATACATTTACACTGCGCGACATAATGATAAGACACCCCAAAAATATATGTAAAACTCTACTATACATTTGTATTTAAAAACTAATTTTTATAGTAAACGAGAGAAAAAGGATTACTAAACTAAACAACATTTAAAAATATTTGTTTCAAACCTAACTCGCATTTTATTATAAAAAACTTTTGAAAATGAAAAATGAAAGAGTGGCTATTTTTTAATTAATTTAGTTTTTTTATTTATTAAAATCTCCCTCAACTTAGACACATATATTCTGACACTATTTCAGTTTCCTACCCTTATCATTTTATGATTTATTTTACAGAGAATTTTATGCTGATTAAGAATCATATAAAAACATAAACCTGAAAATTTGGGGAAAGTACTTCATGTTGAAGTTTTAAAAATTACTTAAAAAAAGCTAATACTCATCATCTTTTTTATACTCGGTTGTGATTAAATTCTGTTCAATTGAATTTAAATAATTTTTAATTTTGATGACAATAAAAACCTGGTTGTGTGTTTAAAAAAAGATTTGATTAATTTGTTATTTAAATGATTAATTTTTAAATAAAAACTTGTAAAAAGACATTTTTAAAAAGATGGCAAAAATTAGCAATTTTAGTGTATTTTTTTTTATCAGTGCATTGTTTTGATGAAAAATGATTGTTTTCTGTAAATTGGATCTTTTTCACAAATTTTTTTATCCAACTCATCCTAAAGGTTGCAAAATTCACCTGTTTTGAAACTGAAGAACCAGCTTTAATCCACTGTAAACATTCTTATTTTAGTTTAGGATCATGATAAGTAGACAATTTTCTGAACAGCTTTTTTATTTGTAATTCTTTTTGTAAAATATGGAATACTCTTTTATCTGAGATGTCTGTTGCATCAGCAATTTTACTCTAAGTCAAACTTGGATCTTTACAAACAATATACTTGCTTAAGGTGATAAGCTGGTAAAAAAACATGAAAAATTAGGATTTTTTTTTTAAACTGTTTTGTATTCAAAATTTATCATAGATTTCAAAAACATATATTGTCATTGTATTTGGTTTATTTTTTGCTTAAAAAAACAAGGTTTTTTTAGGGTATGGTTAAAATTTTGTTTTGAAAATTTTTGTGGTGCACAAAAAATTATTGAAATCGGTCAAATATATTTTTTTCTTTATTTACTTAATTTCTATCTGCATGGGATATCCAGGCCTGTATGGGTTTTCTGCTTTTAAAAAGCAGTTTGGCGGAGTCACCCTAGAAGTTATAGTTTTAAATAACACTTTTACAGATGAACTTTGTTATTTAATAGTGCTTTTATAAAATTTTGTTCAATACGCTTAGTTTATTTTTTAATGCTCTTTTATTTATGATGGCAAATAAAAAGAATGTCGTTAGGAACATAAGAAGAAGAAGAGGTTCAAAAAATTGACACACAGCTTTAAATAATAGTATTCCTTTAGCAGAATCTAACATAAACAATGAACCTTGTCAAGTTTTGTTTTTAGCCAATGGAGAAAAAGAAAGTATGTTTAATCCATCAACTAGTTCTTCAAAATTAAATGGATCAATAAGCAAACTCTTGCATATTAAAACTGACCCTAATGACTTTTTTTTTCTTTTTAACTTTAACAAATTCAAGGAGCTGCTAAGTAAAGTTTGTGCATGTCCTATGTGCAGCAGCAGAGATGTAATTGTTGTCATCAAGATCAAGAAAAAAGAGGGTTTAACATTAAGTTTCAGTTTACATGTTTGAACTGTACCTGGATTCATAATTGTGTTTCTTCTCCTGATATTCAACTTCCAAGTAAAGATAGTCGTGGTAAAAAATCGTCCAAAGTAAATGTAAGATCAGTTATTGTATTTCGTGAACTGGGTAAAAGACATGAAGCACTAAAAACTTTTGCAACTATTATGAATATGCCTGCACCACTAGTCCATTCAGTATATGATGACAATAATAAATTTCTTTTACCTCTTTATATTGACAGTGCTAGGGCTAGTATGGGTGATGCAGCCAAAGAGTTACGGTGTACATTAAAACCTGGTAATATCGAAACCGACATTGTTGATTGTAGAATAAGTTTGGATGGTTCATGGCAAAAGCTTGGCCATTGTTCGCTGAATGGCATTGTCACTGCTATTACGACAGAAAACAAAAAGGTAATCGATTACAAGGTTTTTTCAAAGTTTTGTAAAGGATGTTTAAATTGGGAAAATCGAAAAGGAACTAATGAGCACAATAAATGGATCAAAACGCATGAGTATAAATTGAATCATGCCCAAAGTTCAGGAGCAATGGAATCTGCTGGTGCGGTTGAAATATTTTCTTCATCTATTGAAAAATATAATATTTGGTACTCCCATTACATTGGCGATGGCGATACTGAATCTGAAAATTAAAAAAATTAAAGAATCAAAGCCATATGGTGAAGATTTGGAACCTATAAAATCTGAATGTGTTGGCCATGTTCAAAAGAGACTTGGCACACGGCTCCGCAAACTTCGTGTTGAAAGGTAAAACCTTATCAGATGGCAAAGGACTTAGCGGGAAGGGAAGATTAACTGATAATATTGTTAACAAAATGCAGAACTATTTTGGCATGGCTATTCGCCAAACTCTCTTTCAAGTTGGAATGGTAACAAAAGTACTTCTTTGTATATGATGAAAAAAGGAGTACTGGCAGTATTGTGGCACTGTACAGGTATTAAAGATCCTGGAGTTCGTCACCAGTTTTGTCCCCGCACTAATGATAGTTGGTGTAATTACTGGAAAAATATCAAGCGGTACAAACCATCAGTTAATTTACCAATTGCAGTGAAAACTGCAATCTATCCAAATTTTAAGGATTTACGTAGTGATGATCTTTTAAGTCGCTGTTTAGATGGATCCACTCAAAACCCAAATGAGGCTCTGAAACAAATTGTGTGGAAAAGATGTCCGAAAGATACTTTTGTTTCAAAAACCACTTTAGAAATTGGAGTTGCATCTGCAATAATAAGTTTTAATGATGGTATATCTGGACTTATACGACTTTTTGATAAAATTAAATTGTCTTTTGGAACAAAAACAATTATAGGTTCAATCAAAAAAGACACACTTTGGATTCAAAATATAAATAAAAAATCAACCAAAAAGAGTATGGAAAGAAGAAAATTGATTAGAGCAAAGAGAAAAGGATATTTGGACAAAGAAAAAGAACTAGAAGGAGAGGAATCATACCAACTTGGAAATTTTTGAGATTTTTTTTTTTTTATGTAATGTTTTCTTGGTTTTTTAAAATCTTGTTGTAGGTTTACGAAAACATAGATTTTGGAAGATCTATTTGAGCTTTCGTCTTGAAATTTTCAACACTTGTTTAAATTATAGAGCACTAGTGCCTAAAGCAGAATAAACCTATATACTCAAGTACTTAATGAGAAACCAGTCACTGAGCATCGAACTATTTATCTAAAAAATTCAAAATTAAAAGAATCTTCGCCATTTTGAAACGGTTGATCAATTTTTAAAAATTTTGCTTTAGGCACTAGATAATTATATATTCTTTTACTGTGGCAAATTTCATACTGATACTAGTTATAGATCTCTTAATACCCATGTTTTGCTTTTTACCTTATTTTCAAAATTTTTGCTGACTCATCAAAAAATAGTTAATTTTTTGAAGATTTTTTTTTTTGTAATATTTATTTTTATGATGACTGTTGTGTGTGTTAATTTCAGTTTCAAACAATAAATATTAAACATTCTAGTTTTTTTACCAGCTTAATGATTTCTGGTGTTATTGCACTTTGTACAACCATGTTAAATTTAAAACATTTTGATGCACAGTTGGAAATGAAATAGTGAGTTCCTTTAACACTTTCACCATTTTTAATGAATTTTTATTGCTGATAAACCTTCCAAAACAAAAAACTTATCATTGCACAATGTTTTTTTTTCATTGTAGCAAAATATACTGACACATCAGCTGCAATTAGCTTGTAAACAAAGAATGAATTGAAAAATCAAACTAGAATTTTGTGTGTGTTTAAATTGAATTTGAAGTGTTTAAATAGCATATAAATTTTGATTCTTCTTAAAAGTTAACTCTTTCAAAACTTTTCAACCAACCTGTACTAATATTGACCATTTTTTTCAAAATGTTTTTTTTACACTTTATTTAATCTTTTTGAAAATCTTTTTTTAATCACTTAAACCAGTTTTTGTTTTTATCAAAAATAAAGTTTATTTAAATTTAGTTTTATTTATGACATGTTTTATGACATTGCTTTTTACCTGTACAAACATCAACCAACATAGGGATTAGCGCAAATGAATTTAGATATATCACCTGACAAATTGGGATAGGCAGAATTAAATGTATATACATTGATTGACAAATAGAGTAGGTGTAAACATAAGCATTTGGGTTAAGGTTAGTTTAGGTCAAAATATAGGTCAGAAAATTTAAGGTTTTTTCCTTAAATTTTCTGACCTATATTTTTACAGAATTCTAAATCAGCATACTGTATTATATCATAATCAATTATAACAAACAATGTTCCAACACTCTAGATTCCCAAATCTTTGAAAGTGTCAATGAAAATTTTATGTCCTGTGTTTTTTGGCAAATGTATGCCAAGCTTCAGCATTACTACACACTATTTTGTGGGAATAATTTGCTTGTTGCTAGATATTTTTCTTCTTCAACTAACCTGCACAAAAATTATTTCCATAATTGGTCTATTTTTATACAAATAAACTGTTTGATTTCATCACAATTAGTGTTAACAGATTTTTTTATTTGAAGTTTGTGTGATCACCAATAACTATAAATAATGCTGTGGTAAAAGGTCCTAAAAAATGTTGTCATGGCAGCCATTCCAAATGTTAAGTCTTCTCTAGAATCAATGCTGTGAGGCTTTTTTCAATTATTTAGCTCATGCCATTTATTTATTCTTAGTATCTTTACTAATTATTGTATTATATTCGGTTCAGAAAGTTTATTTAATTAAATTTCTTTACTTATTAATATATTATATTTGATTCAGAAAGTTTATTTAATTCTGGGTCAGAAAAATAAATAACATTAACAATTCATCATTCTATTTTTTTTTTTTTTTTTTTTTTTTTTTTGAGTTGCTTGATTAAAAAGAAAAAATATTGTTAACCATTGTAATGCAACAAAATTTTTAAGTTAAGGGTAAATTGGATTTAGTTTTTTCTTTAGATACAAAATTTTAAAATCTTAATAAATTGCATCAATTTGTTTTTTTATTTTATAAGTGAGGCTTCAAAGTTTCTGATTGAAACATTAGAGAATCTTGATTCAGGTGAAGTTGATACTTGGTTAAGAAGAGTTATTGAAATTGTACAAAAACAACCTTGTAAGATTTAATGTTTTTTTTTTTTTTATCAAGTAAAAAAAAAAAATATTATAAAAAATATTATAAATTTGCATTATGATATAATAGTTTTTCATATTATAAATTTCATTTAAATAATAAATAACTTAGTATAATTTAATATTAATTATAAAATATTTATTGTATTTAATGTCTGACTAAATTTTTATTCTGAAAAGTTTTTTTGTTATAATATTTTTTTTTTCCTCATAGTTTTTCTTTTTACTGTCTTGTCACTAACAGTATCCAAAAATTTGTAAGGCTGTCTTGGTGCAAACAGTTTTAATTATTCTTTTCATGATATTTTAAATATCTTTTTACAGTTTTTATTTTTGTCTTTATATATATATATATATATATATATATATATATATATATATATACATATATATATATATATATATATATATATATATATATATATATATATATATATATATGTCCTAAAGAAATTTAGCAATAATTCTGCTAAATTTCTTTAGGACAGGGGGTACTACCGCCCAAATTTTTTTCATAAAATAGCCCCTGATATATATATATATATATATATATATATATATATATATATAATGTTTATAATAATAATAGTAATAAATAACAATAATAAGAACAGGGCAAGTCTGTTCCCTCTATAGTAGCGATTTTGCCTGATTGTTCGTTGTTGTATTTATTTTTAAAAATATTGACTGCATTGTTTAATAT
Organism: Hydra vulgaris; assembly: GCF_038396675.1. Taxonomy (NCBI): domain Eukaryota; kingdom Metazoa; phylum Cnidaria; class Hydrozoa; order Anthoathecata; family Hydridae; genus Hydra; species Hydra vulgaris. The sequence continues at coordinate 41,081,113 of NC_088923.1, forward strand.
AATTGTGTTTTGCAATTTGTTCCAATCTGGAATAACTCGATTTGCAAAAAAATTTTTATGTTGAATAATTTTTGTCGATTGTCTGGTTAGTTTATGAATTTCTTTTCTTGTTTTACCTCCTGGGCCATGTTGGTTGCTTAATGCACTTTTTCTATTTGGTTGGACCCACTTGATTTTGTTTAATTCTTTTTCAATTTTAAAATACTGAATTAAGTCTCGTTTTTTTCTTCTATTTTACAATGTGTTCCCGGGAAATGTGTGCGGTTTTTTGTCTTGTATGTCCACACATTTTATTTTAGACAACTTGATCACTGCTGTTTGCAAGTTTTATATGTGCGTTGCTGAGAAATGTTTCAAAAACAAAGAAAGTAAAACTAACAAAATAGGAAAGTAAAATAAACTCAAATAAAAAAAGAAAAATAATAATAATTTAAATAATTTGTGTACTGTTTTCATTTTTGTTTCTATAGAGTTGTTGTTATTTTCAGCAACAAACTTCAATAAGTCAAAGCAAAAAAAAACAATTTTAAACTTTAAAAAGAATAATTTACCTATATTTTATTTTATTTTTTTTTTAAAAAGAAGAAAGTGAAAATATAAATAGCCATCTGTTTGTAAAATATATTTGTGTAATTTCAACGCAACATGTATATATTGTCCCTAGTATATATAACAACACAATAAGTATATATATAAAAGTATGCGCGCGCATTACATAGAAAACGTCTATGTAATGCGCGCGCATACTATTATATATAACTTTTTGTATCATATAAGTATATTTGTTTTATTATATGTATACACACATTTAGCATAACTGTCCCCATTTTTTGTTTGTTTTTCTTTTAAATACTGCTGGTCATTTGTTTACTTTGTTACCATTTATCTTTTCTTATTCGTAAAAAAATCTTTTTGTTGTATGTTTCTGAATGATACACATCTCATCACATTCAGATTTCTTATACCATTAAAGTCTTTCAGTGTATTTTTTATGTATATTTATACATAGTTTTTAAGCTTCAATTAGGCCATGTCGTCTGCACATAGCCTTAGTTGTTTCATATTGCCTTTCTTTTCCTGTACATTTTTTATCCCTAATATTATAATGGAAATGTTTCTTTTTAACACTCCTTAAAAAACAAAAAAATTAAAGAGGTTGGTCTCAAACCATTGACTCTCCATTTACAAAGTTTATGCCTAATCCAAATGAGCCAAAGGTGCGTATAAAATAAATCTAATTATAATGCAAAAAGTTATTCACAAAGTATACGCATTTTATACATAGACGTTTTTATAAAGGGACAATATATACTTGTTACATTATACAAATACATTTTACAAACATATTGCAATTAATATTTTCACTTTCCTCTTTTAAAAAAAAAAGTGAAACGAAAATCATTCTTTTTAAAGTAGACTTAAGACTGTTTTTTTCTTCTTTGCATTATCTAATTTTGTTGCTGAGAATAACAGCCACTCTAAAGAAACAAAAATTAAAACAGTACACAAATTATTATAATTATTAATTTATTTTAATTTTTTTTCTATTTAAATTTCTTTTTATTTTCTATTTTGTTAATTTTGCTTTTTCTGTTTTTGAAACTTGGTTTTTTCCACAAGGATTAATATATAAAACTTGCAAACAGCCGTGACCAAGTTGTCTAAAATAAAACACTCGCTTGTGGTAATACAAGACAAAAAATGCACACGTTATCTGGGAAGGGAAAGTTGAGACTAAGTATTTTTATAAGTTTGGTAGCTCTTAAACTTTTTTGATTTGAAAATGTCTTTTTTGAAGTACAGATTCCATACTGGTTTGCAGTATTATTTTTTTTTAGTTTATGAATATTCAAGTTTTCAAGCTGTGGTCTAATTTATGCTGTATAGAGATTTTGGTAACCAAGAAAAAAAATAAGCTTTGTTTGTTATTATTTGGATATGGTTTGACCGTATGAGGGTATTGCTTAGTAAGTTAATTCCAAGGTCTCATTCAAGATATGTTTCATCAAGTGTAATTCTTTTTCCCTTAAGAGTTTTCCATTATGAATTTCTCACTGTTATTTATTATGTTTTTGATTTTTTGATTATTTCCTATATGAGTTGTCATGAATTTACATTTTTTGCTATTGGAGCTCATGCTCCTATTTTTTGACTATTTTACTAATTAATCGATTTTGTTTTTTCCCAGGAAATGAAAGTGACCAAGTTGTCTAAAATAATATTTTAGACAACTTGGTCACTGCCATTTGTAAGTTTTTTTATATTAGGCAGTTTCACAAACAAAGACAGGAAAACTAACAAAATAGCAAGTTAAAATAAATTCAAATAGAAAAAAAACAACTAATAATTTAAATAATTTGTGTACTGTTTTTTATTATTCTTTCTTTAGAGTGGTTGTTAATTTCAGCAACAAAACAAAATTAGATTAGGCAAAGCAAAAAAAATAAAAAGTTTAAAATCAACATTAAAAATAATGATTTTCCTTTATTTACCTTTTTTTTAAAAAAAAGAGGAAAGCGAAAATATAAATTGCTATCTGTTTGTAAAACATATTTGTATAATTTTAATGTAACAAGTCTATGTAATGCATTCGTATACTTTTAAGTATAACTTTTTTGATTATGTGATTATATTTGTTCATAAGTATACTCATGTTTGAATAAGGCATTTAGTTCATTAGCAAAATTGCCGTGGTTCAAATCCCACCTCTTCCCAATTTTTTTTCGTTTTTTTACCTACCTCTTCCCTTTTGGTCTACTATGTTATTAGTGAAATATACGTATACAATTATTATATATAATTGCATAACAATTAATAATAATTATTATTAATAATTGTTCACCGATAACATAGTAGACCAAAAGGGAAAGGGCAGTTAGAACTAAACACACAGAGCCAAATGTTAAAAAGCAACAGGTAACCAAAATTACAAGCGCCAAAAGATTAGGGATAAAAAACATGCAGGAATAGAAAGGTAATATGAAACTATTAAGGCTATGTGAAAAATGTGTAGACAGCATGCCTAATTGAAGCTTAACAACTATGTATATATATGGAGTTGCAAAACGTGTTCTTTTGGCGTTTTTGGTGTTGTTTTGCTTTATTTAACAATTTTTCAGTTTTTATTTGGCAGAAATCTTGGAATAGTTTTCCTTTATTCTACTATATTTTTAGTATATGACCATTAAAAGCACAATTAGATGTATAAATACCATTTTAAAGTTTTAATAAAAAATTAAATAAGCTTTAAGTTAGTTATATATATATTCATACTGTATGGAAATGTTAATTTGTCATGTTGTACTAACAATTGTGATTGTAACTCTCATTATATATAGAAACTATTCTTATCCAATAAGAAAGTTACCATTTTAATTTTGATAATATAAATATATTAGTATATAATACCATACAAATTTAATATCAGAATCTATTGAAATTGTTTACTTATTTGAGCATTTGTATATTGTGTAGTAATATAGTTTTACATTTTTTGTTTGTTATTTTTGTCAAAAAAAAAATATTGCTATTAGGCCCTTAAAAAAAAAAAACCCTATACTGAACTTAATTTCAAGAAAAATTTAAAAATTTTGAATTATTATTTATGGAGTTTCCCAGACCACCTCATCTGATGATTCGTGATGTATTTATTTATAATTTATTTTTTTATCTGGATTTTTTTGTTAATTACATGATTTATTTATCTGGACATTTTCATATAGTACTATATCAGAACACTTGCAGAATTTTTTAACATCTTTCGTTTTTCAAGTTCAATTTTTAGACATAATCTTATGCCAAAAAGAATGTTTAACTTTTTCCATTTGCTAATTTGGTTCAGAAGTTTAAATAAATGGGTGACTAAGGTTTTTTTTCTGCCCCCTGTATGGAGAGCTTAATCATAATTGATTACCAGCAAGAAGAACAGAAAGAAATCACTCAATAATTTAAAGATATCCTATCTCTTTATAGATATATATATATATATATATGTGTGTGTATATAGAAATTACAGTGCTTTAAAACCCATTTAGAGCAGCCATGGCGCAGTGGTTAGAGTTCTGGCTATGAAACCAGAGGTCCAAGGTTTGACGCCAGCTCTAGCTCAAGTGATATTGGTACGGAAGGAGGCGTGAACTTCTTGTTAAATGCTCTACCGTGGTGCTCTGTGATAAGACTGTAAGGACTTCTGGGAGCACCTAAAATAACTACCAAAAAAAAAAAAGATAGAAAATCACAACTCAAGTGTTTTTAATATGGTGTGGTTATCTTTTGAGTTAATCTATTTTTAGATCCTATTGCAGAAAAACTACAATTTTTATATCAGAAATAAAAAACATGAATTTCTATAATTTTTTTGATATTTTTATTTAAAAATATTTTTTTTAATAGATTTATATAAAATTTCACTTCATTTGAGTACTAAGTTGACCTTTTTAATGTAAACATTTTTTAAACAATATTAGGGACCTGTCGAATAGAAAATGAGTTTAAGCATGAACTTAATATTGGACAATTAAACTTAAATTAGACTTTAATTATTCACAAAAGATAATCACTACACATAAAAATAACTGAGTACTGTTTTTTATCTAAAGGATGGCTGGGGGGGGGAAGGATTATATATTATTATTATTATTTTATATATATATATATATATATATATATATATATATATATATATATATATATATATATATATATATAAATATATAAATAAAGCTTTTAACATAGTTCGGTATGCTGGTCTTCCTTATGAGCTTGTTTAATATTAAGTATATATGAAAGTTTTTAAGATTATCAAAACATTTTTTTTTCTAACTGCTTTATTAAAGTCATCCTCGAAGGCCAACAGTCTTATTTATTTCCAGTATCTTCTGGGGTACCTCAGGGTTCTATCCTTAGTCCTGTTTTATTTTTTATCTACATTAATGATTTTCCTGACAACCTTACATTTAAAGTAGCTCTTTTTGTTGATGACTCAACTTTTTACTCCTGTCTTGACAAAAAATCTTTTCTTTTTGATTACTTAGAACAGGCAGCCAATCCTGAATCTGATCTTCCTTCTGTAACAGATTGGGGTTCACAAATTTTAACTCCAACAAAACTCAGTTATTTACTGCAAACAACTACCACAATACTGTCAACATTTCAATATTATTAAATAGCAGCCCTCTCACTAAGTCCTCTTTTTTATATCTTCTTGGATTATCATTTAATACTGACCTTCATGTAAACAAAGTATACAATCGATTTCTAAATTAGCATCCCTTAATTATTGTCATTTTCTTACCCTTGATTCCATTCTTTACCTGTACAAATCTCTTATTTGTTCCTGTATGAATTACTGTTCTCATATTTGGGCTGGTTTTCTAATGATGCTATTTTTCTTCTAGACAAGATCCAAAAATGCATTGTAAACATAGTTGTAACCGCTCTATCTGCTAAGCTTGAGCCTCTTTCTCATAGTCGTAAAGTTGCATCTCTTTCTCTTTTCAACAAATTCTATCATGGTTGCTGCTCAAAGGACTTATCATCTCTAGTTCCATCAACAAAAAATCATTCTCACTTGGCTTGTCATTCAGCTAAGTCTCATTCATTTCCTGTATCTGTACCTGCATACTCTAAAAACTTTTATTTGTCTGGTTCTTTTACCTGCATTTTAACCCTTTGTAACACTCTTTCATCTTCATGTTTTCTTGATTTGTACAACCTATTACTCTTTAAGTCTTCTTTCAACTGTTTCCTAGCTCTATAACTCTATTCTTTTTTTTCTTAGTAACTCTCAACTTAATAGTGATTTATTGCAGTTTTGTTGGAAGTAAATCAGAATAAATATATATATATATGTATGTATGTATATATATATATGTGTGTACATATATATGTGTGTGTGTGTGTGTGTATTTATATTTATATATATATATATATATATATATATATATATATATATATATATATATATATATATATATATCTATATAAATGTATATGTATGTATATGTATATGTATATATATATATTAATTGTTAAATCTAATTAAAATAATAAATGCAAAAAAAAAATGTTTATTGTGTCAATATATAACACTAAAACCAATAAAGATAAAATTGAGGAAGATAAAATTATCTAAGAAGTTTTTATGCAGGACTGCTTCAACCATGTTAACCTTCAAGCATAACAAAATAAAAATAATTTCAGAATTATTTGTCCTATTTAAATTAGAAGTTAAAATATGAACTAAGATATTAAAACAGACTCCTGCGTTTTTTTTCCAAAAAATGGACCAAAAAAACAAGAACCAAAATAACGCGTCACATCTCTCTATATATATGTTTGCGCCTTACTTAGAAAATATACTGAAAGGCTTAAATAATATAAGAAATCTGAATGTGAAGAGATGTGTATCATTCAAAAGCATACAACAAAAAGTTGTATGCTTTTGAATGATACACATCTTTTTAAATCTTTTTATATTTTGAATATAAAAAGATTTATTATATATTTTATATATAATAAATCTTTTTATATTCAAAATATAAAAAGATTTATTATATATAAAAAAGAAAAGATAAATGGTTACAAAGTAATTTTATGACCATTAATTAGTATTTAAAAGAAAAACAATAAAAAAAGGACAGTTGTGGGATTTGATCAATGGAAATTTAGTGTATGAAGTAAATGCCTTATCCTGGGTTTGTTCTAGCACACTATGTTAGAAAATTTGAATTGAATTGGTCTTAGAATTAAATAAAGGTTGGCCATTTCCTTTTTATTGACCTCCTTGAGAATTCTGTTTAATTTCTGGAAAATTGAAATAAAAATTGTTAGTAAATGGTTTGAGTAGTAATTCAAGATTTCATTTTTTGATGCTGTTATTATTTCTGAGTTAACTTCTTATTGTGATTAAGGCGAACAATATAAGTATCCTTTTATTTTTATTTGTTACCATACTGCTTTAATTTCAGTATTTACTAGATTCATCAATTACATCAATAACCGGACTTTGACATCCCTACCTCTTATAAACTTTATATTTAAATCAAATAAACTATAACATTGTAACACACTAAAATAATAATTTGTTGGCGTGGTTGCAAACTTATCAGAAACTGTTTCTAATATTTATTAATAAAGCATTATTTAGTTAGTATCAAGTACTTTTCCAATTATTCTGAGCAAAAAAGCCTCAGTATAGTGCATTCAATATAAAATTATAATATTAATTGGGGTTGTGGATTATATCTTTGTTCCATGCTTTTGTTGCACTTGTTAAGCGTATTTTAAAATGCAATTTTTTCAATATACACAACTTTAGGCATTTTCTTTTCTCAATTGAAATTTTTTGAATCATCTGTTACACTCTTTCCAAAGTTTTTTACTCTTAGCTCTATCCTTTCCATCTGTAACTACTAACACTCTACATGCTGATACCAAATTGTCTGCATTTTTACTCTCTAAACTACCCTCTATCTTCTATCTACCTCTTTACTCTTCAAAGTACCCTCTATCTTTCATGTCCAAACTACCCTCTATCTTCTATGTCCAAACTACCCTCTATCTTCTATGTCCAAACTACCCTCTATCTTCTATCAGATACACTCCTTATTTCAAATTTCTGTTTAAGTTCAATGTTTTTTTTCTTAGTTTGAAAAATCTGACCACATCTTTACAACCACCACCTTCCTTGTTCTTTCTAAATGCTAGACATTATCAACTTTAATTGCTAACATGATTGCCTACCAATTAGTACTCTAGACCAATGTGTATAACTTTCCTTAAATTTTTAATGATGTACTTTATGCTGTTAAAAGTGGAGATTTATATGATATAAAAAAAAAATTGTTATTTTATTTGGAACAATAAGAAATAAAATTAAAATATTCAAATTAATTTTTTATTAAAAAATTAGGGCTACTTAGATACAAAATTTTTGTTTTTAGTGGATAATGTATTCATTGATCGAACTGTATTAGAACACGCTGTAGCAGAATGTAAAGAAGGAAATGATGACACAGGGTATTGTATACTAAATATTCATTTATTGTAAAACTTTTGAATAATTTAGATTTTTTACCAAAAATTTTTCAGATTTTAACCTAAAATATATTAGTTACAAAACTTTTGGCGTTTAAAATTATAATTTTTTTTTCTCATTAAAGTGTATTTATAGGTCAAAATTTTATTTAATACTGTTTATATTGATTATACTATGGTGAAGTTTGCACAATTCAATATTGGCTTTGTATTTAAATAATAACCTGGTGTTTTTATTTTGTTTAAAACATGGTACTACTTCTAAATAATTAAATTTTTTTTAAGAAATGTATTTTATACTTGTGTGTATGTGTATATGTGTGTGTGTTTGTGTGTGTTTGTGTGTGTTTGTGTGTGTGTGTGTGTGTGTGTGTGTGTGTGTGTGTGTGTGTGTGTGTGTGTGTGTGTGTGTGTGTGTATGTATATGTGTAGTAGGGTGTCTTAAAAGTTTTTTTTTTTTGAAAATCAAATTGTGGAAAAGTTCAATCGCTATCATTATGTATTGTTAGCTTATAGTAAAAATTTCAGCCTTTCAAATCAACAAAGGTAAAGAAGATGGTTTTAGTCAATTTCTATATAATAGAATATTGTAATGCGAATTTATTATTTTGTAATAACTTTTTTTAAGTTAGGAGAATTTAGCTTACACATTTTTTTATTTATGTAAATGTTTTATTAAAATTATATATATAATTATTTTTTAATTATTTACATATTTTTATTTATAATACATAACAAAAATCATTTAAAAATAAAAAATAAAATAATTATTAATTTTAATAAAATGTTAAAAAAGATAAAAAATTAATTGCTAATTCTCCTAACATTAAAGTTGCGTGCGGACATAAAAGTTTAAAAGTTTTACATAATAGGTAAGTTTTCATTTCATTAAAGTCTATTTTTCAATTGTTAAGAGCCTCTTTTTCAAATAATTTGTTAAGTGTAGATAATTATAATAAAAAACAACACGTGTATGCTATGTATGATACGCATTTTTGTTTTTGCTTGGCAAAAAACTTGCACATTTTTTAATAGTTTTATTTGCTGTTATGAAACAAACAACTGTACTGTATGCTATATTTTATACTATAAATTTATAAACATATAAATTTATAAACTGTACTGTTAGCTATATTTTCAGACAATGGTTTCAGGAAAAAAATACCATGATACAATACTAGAGCCAGCTGAAGATTTTAAACAGGTTGCAAGAAAGCCTAGACGGTTTTATTTGTTAGGCTTTCAAGGATACTTTGAATGTAGCCATTTAAAGTATCCTCGAATACTATGAGCTTATGGGCTATCAGATCAAATCATTGGGTTGTGTGCTGACACCACAGCTAGCAACACAGGAAAGATCAATGGAACAATAAGTAGTGTTATTGTTCATGCTTTGGGGAGGCCTGTTCTCTGGGTTATGTGCTGACATCACATATATGAGAAACATGTGTCTCATGTCATAGAACTTGTTTTTGGTACAAGAAAAAGTTCAAGCAAACACCTCTATGTTTTACTTCAGATGCTAGGGCTGCATATACATAGAGAAGTCAATAAACTGGAAAGAGTTGTCAAATTTGAATAGTCTGATGCATTTAGACCAGGTACTCTTTTGCACCAACTTGCAGTTGAAACTAATGAATTTTGCACCACAGCACTTCAGAGAAACCCTTCCCAAAGAGGAGACTACAAGTATCTTTGCCAGCTACTGGCTTACTTCCTGGGTGCAGATATAGCTAATTTCTTCTTTAAGCAGCTGAGAGCTCACCATGAGGCCAGGTTTATGAGTGACTGTCTTTACCTTCTTGTCCTGCAGATGGCACAGAACTATCATCCGAATAATTCAAAAACAGTAGTGAATGCTACTCCCAAGAACATAAACACTGCTACAAATTACATTGTGTTTTTCCATAGTCTATTCTTTCTTTTTCAAAACTTATCTTTTATTTCTGTATCAGCAAGAGACATAACTTTTGTAGTTTTGTCTCTTGCTGACAGGGATCTAGATACCGACGTTAACAACAACATCCTTAAGAACTTGTTGTATTTTGCTGTTCCAGAAAAAGAATATATTGTGCTTGAGAAACCTGGAATCCAGCCAGTTGTTGTTCCAATGCTATCTCTTGATGATTTTGTCACTGAACAAGGTTATCTTCTCTTTTTTCTCCTAGAAATCACTAAGGAAGAGCTTTTGCTGTGGAGGGAGAAAGATGAGAGAACCTCTAAGTCATTTATCAAGTTCTCTGCTTGTGCAAATCAGCTTGTAGTGTTAAATGATTGGGCAGAACGTTACATAAAGTTGATCCAAGACTTGATTAGAAGTACATATAACGAGGATAGACCTCAGGATACTCTTCAGGTAATTACCAAACATCATTATACAGACCTGTAGTGTGTAAATTGTTAGGGGGAGGGGGTCATTTTTGAAAAATTAGGCAATTTAGAATAGCAAACACATATCATGCTCATTTTAATAACAGAAAAAGGAAGTCAATTGCACCTAACAATTTACACCTAACAACCCCTTACCCCACCTAATGTACGCGCATGCTATACATTAATGTCTGCAAAACTTTTAAAAGTATTTTCATATTATTTTATTTAATAAACTAAACTATTAATTTCAAATACTTGGAATTTTATTGCTTGGATGATTTAATTATTTTACAAATTAACCTGCCTTTTTTTAATTTTGTTTACTATTTTCTAGGTTGTCCATAGAAACAGACATCAAGTATCCAAGAAAGTAATAAAAAAATACCTGCAGAACACCTAACAAGTATCACAAGTGTCATCATGTTTTTGTTGCATTTCAACTCAATTTAGAACTATTATCTGAAATATAATTGTCACACAAAATCTGTATCATCCTTGTTCTATTAGATATATTTTAAATCGAAACTAGAGTTTTGTGAGTGTTTTAAATTTAAAACTACATATATTCGGAGCTTTAAAATATAATATTCAGGAAAAAATTTGTTATATATAAATTGTCTAAAACCAATTTCTTTACCATAGAGTTAATTTGAAAGGCTGAAATTTTCACTATAAACTACTAATACATAATGATAATAATAAAACTTTTCCACATTTTGATTTTCGAAAAAAATTTTTTTTGATACATCCTAATGTGCAGCCCTCAGAATTAGGGTCCTAACTGCCAATCTAAAAGTGTTTGAGGTTAGCAAAATCTTGCTGACCTCGTTTCTGTGTTTTATGGTACCTTTGTATTAAATTTTTTTTGCTGACCTGATGCCAACCTCTTTGAGGTCAGCAAATTATTGCTGACCCTATTTTTCCTAATTTCGAGGTTTGTATGTGTGTATATATATATATGTATGTGTGTGTGTGTGTGTGTCTATATATATATATATATATATATATATATATATATATATATATATATATATATATATATATATATATATATATATATATATATAAATACATACATATGGGTATCAATATTTTTTTATTACATATTTTAGAGATAGGGTGTTCAATTTCATTGATGCATTTAGGTATGATTTTTATTTCATTAAGCTAAAATAATAAATTCATGTAATATAATTTTGAGTGAAATATAATTTAAAAGTATTAATTATGTCGGCTCAATTCAGGCCTTGTTAAGAAATGTTACACTGTTTGCATTTTACATTTTACAGAAAACATGAGGCCATAATTAATTGCTGTAAAAAAACATTTTCACTGCAGTGGTGATATAGTTTTATTTCTTGGAGAAAAAAACAGAAAGCAAAATGAATATTTTTTCTTCCTAAACTTTTTTTTAAAACTAACTACTTTCTAAAAAATTTAAATTTATTTTATTATATTTATATTAAATTAATTATTAAATATTAATAAATTTTAATTTATTTTATTAAATTTACTCAAAATTTTTTTTCATTTAAAATGCTCCATTATACAACTTTTTTTAACTTTTAAAATTTCCCAACTATGTTAAAGTAAAGAAAGTTCTTTTTATTAAATTTAATTTAAGTTACGTTTTTATGTTCGTTTTACATTCAACTATTTTGTTTATTTATCTATAGTTTCGAATCAATAAATTTTTTTCATCCTGTTATGAAAGTGCTAATATACAAAGTGCTTAATGCACTTATAACTGTATATAAGTACATTTTATACACAGTTTTTTATGAAAGATTTTTCATTATCATTAATTTTGTAGATTGATCTTAGAATGAATGTCGGTTAGAAATGATTAACTAGTTTATGAGTATTAGACAAAGATTTTATTAAAGCCAAAATGTTATAAAAAATTGTTTATAATTTTGTGGTCATTTCTGTGGGTTAAAAAAATATTTTAATAATTTTGTAATTGCATTTTACTTTTACCTTCAGTTATGTATTCAGAAGTTATTTAGGGACGCTGTTTTAAAAAAAAACGTTATTCATACATCTGCGGAACTTTGTACTGGTGTAGCATTATATGAATTCTGTCACATACACTCACAGTTTACAATATTTTACTGACAAAGGAGTGTGTTATACATAATTTTATCCTATATTTTATACAATTCCCTTTACTTTTCATAATGCAAAGAATCAATGCTTAAATTGTATCCATAATTAAGTACTGAAGTTTGGGATTAACTGGTATACCGCCCAAACCAGTATATCAGTGTCAAAATCAGTCTGGATAAGTCACATATATTTCAAAATTACTAAAAAAAAAATAATATAACAGATATAAGGTATATCTGTTATATTATTTTTGTAAAATTATTTTTGTTTAGAAATTTTAAAACAACTTATGTTGAAACATCAATTGATAAAATAATTGACTCATTGTTTTTGTCAATCAATCAAAGTATGTTTTTTGAAACAAGTTTTACAAATCAAGGTCATTAACAACAAGTTATAAACTATTCTGTAATAAACACCTGGTATGACATCACTACTATTGATGTCATATCTAACATATAAAATAAAGATAAAATAAAAATGTATTTCTATCATAGTAAAAAAAACAAACAAAGAAGATTTCATAAGAATCAATAAACTTGTTTATAATCTTCGTTTAATTGCTGATTTCAATTCTTCTATTTTATTTACATATCTATTTTGGTAAGCCTTTGTTTATAAAAAAACTTAAGTTAAAATAGTGATAAAACATTGTCACAAAATATATCATTTTTTCTAAACATTTTTATAAAATTTCTTACAATTAGGATCATAATAGTTTTAACATGCATGCTAGATATTGGCACATGTTCTAGATCTTTTGTTTAATTACCAATTAAAATACTATTAAAGTTTAGTTCATTTATTCAATATGATTTTCAATAAAATAATGCGATGATAAATGTGAGATAAAACTTTACTTAAATAAGGTTTAATTTAGTTAATTTATATAAACATAGAAGAGAATTAGAATAATTTATTTTGTTTGAGCTTAATGTATTGCAATAAAATGTTTTGACACTTTGAGCAAATTTTACAATTAGTTATATAATTTTCCATTTAAAAAGTAATTTTATGAAGTTAATATTGTACCTTCACTTAGTTTGAAAAATATTTAAATTATAAAATAATCAAGTATTTTAAAAATTTAGTTATATTGTGTTAAGCACATTTTTATGTTACTTAAATCAAATAAAAAATATAATATATGATCAGGATTACTTAGCATTATTTTAATTAACAATTACATTACTATGGTAAGTGATTTAATTATTTTTATTTATATTTAGTAAATGACCAGGGCCCTAGCCCCGGCTTCAGCTAAAAATGAGACTTTTCACAAGTCTGGTCCTAGCCCCGGCAAAATTGTAAGATTTAGCAGGGTTTGATAGCTGGGGCAAGAAATAAATTTGCAATTCTTTATATATTAAAATTTTATACTTGCATTTACTATTTATTAAGTTCTGCCATATATTTATGACAGTATTTAATAAATAGGAACAGATACAGTAAAAGGATGCAACTTGTTGAATAAGAAGCCAAGCAAGAATGAGTTTTGGTTTATTGTAATAGAGATGATAGCTCGTTTGAACATTCACCATGATTAGAGAAACAGCATAAAAGAGGAAGGCTAAAGCCTGCTGATGATGATGATGATGATAATGGTGATGATGATGATGAATACAATGATGATGATGGCAATGATGATAATGGCGATGATAATGATGAATACAATAATGATGATGATGATTATGATGATGATTGTGATGATGATGATGATAATCAAGTTGATCATAATGATGTTGATAAATGCATATATACAAAATCAAACATATTTTGAAAAAAAAAGAAGTACTTTAGAATGTATAAATGTTTATGCAGCCCTGGTCACAAATCTGACCCCGGCTATATTCTATCAAACTGGGCCCCGGCCCCGGTCAAATATCAACCCTGGTCGTTTACTATTTATATTTTATATATATATATATATATATATATATATATATCAGGCCTTGTTAAGAAGCGCTACGCAGCTCGCATTTTGCTTGCGAAAAGGCGATTTGCCTACGTGTTTAGCAGTTTTGCGCTACGCAAAAACTTATATCTTTTAGAATATTTAAATTATCTTTTGATTATCGTTAACGTGACGTTTATTCAGTAGAAATAAAGTCGTAAGTAAAAGCATTTAACCGCAATTGTAAAATAATAGATTCTTTTGTTAAAAAACAGTTTGTTTCATAATTTTTTTTTGTTATTAAAAATTAGTTTAAAAAAAAAAGTGTTTTAAGTTTTATCTTAAGGAATTAAATATATAAATTCCTTTTAAATATAAAAATTATTTTTAGTCATAATAAGTTTAAAAAATGCACGATTTATTTTGATGTAAATATTTTATTAATAAGATATTTTGTTTATTGTTAATTCCATAACGTAAAGTTTTAATGATGTTCATTTAATTTATGAAAATAAATTATGATCACGAATATGTTATCGGTAACTGATAAATAACAAAAAAAAACTTTATTGTTTAAAAACATTATTAAAAAGAGTTCACAAATTAAATAAGAAAAAAATGTATTAACAGTTAATAAAATAACCAAAAACCAAATATAAAATCATAAGAAAATAAACAAATATTTTACGTTTCATGAAAAAAATATTTTTTTCAAAATAAAATTTAGTTCATATTTGAAAAAAATAATAAAAATGATTTTTTTAATAAGAACTTAGATTTTATTTGTACCTTTTGTTATAGTGAGAAAAAAACAAACTGTTTGTATGATTTTTAACGCGTTAATAAAATAACTTTAATTACAATGCGGTACTTGAAAAGACGCTGGTGACGCAATATAACTTCTAACGATGCAAAATATATTTGCTGAGTTGAGTTACTTAGAAATGCGTTACGCGTTTTCGCTACGCAGCGAAATCTCGTAACAAGGCCTGATATATATATATATATATATATATATATATATATATATATATATATATATATATATATATATATATATATATATATATATATATTAGGGATATGACTTTTTTGCAACCTACTAGGCCTGTATCGTAATTCAATGAACTTTTATGTAAAAAGAACGAATAGATGTTTCATTTTGACATATTTTGAAAAAAGGTCACCCCAAAACCAAAAAATCGAATTTTCAATAGGTACACTTTTGTACAGTAAATGAATATTAAAGGCTGAAGATGTTGTAAGAGTTGTACTAGACGCTTTGATACTGTTAATTTTGTAATACTTGTATAATTATATATCACATAATGTTTTTTGTTATATCACAGTACATGTTGCATAAATAAATAAAATAACAACAGGAGTATGCCTGTTGTTATTTTATTTATTTATGCAACATGTACTGTGATATAACAAAAAACATTATGTGATATATAATTATACAAGTATTACAAAATTAACAGTATCAAAGCGTCTAGTACAACAATATACATAACTGTCTGTGTCTATAGGCCTACTGTGTTTAGTACATGGGTCACATGATGCTCACGTCTCATAAAGAGTCTAGCGCTTATTACTTAGAATGAATCGAAGTTGCAGTTTGTCTTTCTTTCTGCAGGAAGCATACAGGTCTTGCATCACCTTGATTGCACGTTCAGCTATCTGATTACTTCGTGGTATGTCGATGACGGATGGCTCTTTCTTCCAGTGATTTTTGAATGACTGCAATGCCTTTTTGTAAGGCTTCAATACATCAGATAAATTCTTGAAGTCATTGTCATTGTACTTTTGACTACTAAACCAATGTTCTGCCCACTCATATGAAATGAACCTGCAAACCTTCTCCAAATTCTTTCTCGCTTCAGGCATAAGAATGAACGCCAGAATGGCGAGAATGGCTCTTGAGTTCCATCTGGCATTGCTCATATTAGGAATGTTCTGAAAGTGAATCAGAGGGAAGTTTCTTTGTTCTTCATAGAACCTAAACACTCTTGTTAAATGGTACAAAAACTTCATATCGTCTCTCCACCCTGATTTATCAAGAATTTCTACAGTTCCATTCACAAACTTATCCTTCAGTTCATCATACTTATTCAACAGTTCAGACACAAATGGGTATTCAATGTTTGGAGATTTGGTATCACCCCCAAGTTCTTCGTCCATCACCAGACGGAGAATCCTGTCTAGTACGTGATGCTGACAACCGATAAATTGTGGTATTGTGACACCCTTTAATTTAAACATACGTTGCAACTTCACAACAACTCCATTTCTCTTCCCAGTATTGACGTTTGTTGTATCAGTAATGATCATCTTAATTGAATTCCACAAATTGTATTCATCAATAAGTTTGGCAATTTTTTCAGCAACAGTTTCAGCTTTGCCATCTTTTAAACGCAGTGCATCAAGTTTCACGTCAGTTCTTTCATTCTGAAGTACAACTACCTGATATTCCTTATCATCTATTCGTTTGCCGTCAAAGTGTAAGGACCACTGTTCCATTTTAAGTTGTTGTATCATTTCTTTTTTTAATTTACCTGCCTCTTTGAATATGGACTTGTAAATTGCTGATTGACTTGGAGTTGGAATATCAATACCTTGTTGTGATAATACATTGCATATTTTAGCAGCTTTCTTTGTGGAAACTCCACTTGATGTAACCATACTTACAGCAAATTTACTTTTGTAGTGCTTTCTAATTTTTTTCTGAGTGTCCTCATCATCGTCTTTATCACCGTCGTCGTCTTCATCATCTTCACTCTTACTTTTGCAGTTTTCAGATTCAGTACCACTGTCTGTGGTAGACAGGACTTGTGATGTGGAAGGTATTGCTGTTCCAGACTGGACTTTCCTTCTCTTGGAAGGGTGAATGGTTTCTTTACTTGCCACTTGTCCTGTTGAGTACCCCACCTGTCCTTTACTTTCTTTTTGTAGGTGGTATAGACGTTTATCTTCCGAGGATAACCACTGGCCATTCACTTTCGTGATGTCAAATAATGCATTGAGAACATCATATTTTCCACGCTTGACACATTCATCATAGACCTTCAGCACCTTCATAAGCTTTGCTCTTATCACTTGATCAGACACACGTGGAAAATTGAGTTTATTGTCCCACAATTTTGTAATTTCCTTAGAAATTTGGTCTATTCGTTCTTTTCTTCCTTTAACATATGCTCCGAGAAACTGGTATCTTCCTACGATCTGCAATTGAAGTGGTATTCTGGATTTTTCATCGAGTGAATGTTCTTCTACAGCCACGCTTCCTCTTCTTCTGTGTGACTCTTGAAATCTCACCAAATTTTTAGTCCAAGTCTTCTTGTTCTTTGTTACTGTGGTATGACTTTTCTTGTGAGACATCATATAATATTGTTACGACTTTACGGATAGCTGAGCGTAAATATCCGTTTAATAAAGTCGTTTAATTAATAAAATACTTTAACTGTATAGTAATCCAATTATAGTTCGATAATCCAGTCAATGTTGATAACAGTTCGATAATCCAGTCCGTATCCTAACGATAATGCTACAACTACTTATACTTCGTACACTTACAGCGTCTTTAGTTCGCTACAGTAGTTCCTTATTAGCTCAGTTACACGCAGAGTACTTCATAGAACTATTCACATTATCAACACTGAGCTCTGACAGCAGCTCGCTTATATAATTATTTAGAGCTTCCAGAATGTTCTACTAAGTTCTATAATCTTCTACAGTCTGTTACAGTCGTCTATATCACCGTGGTAACACAATGACGTCATCACATAACAATTCCAAGTATTTGCCGGCACACGGCCGTTTCGTTGCCATGGTAACGTGTGGCGTTATATTTATAAATTCATAACAAAATAATGAAATAAATAGAATTAAGCTGAGAATTAAGCTTAAGATTAAAACATCGGTCAAAAATGAATGTATAAAAATAGTAAATCAAATTTTTATTTTGGGGTGACCTTTTTTTGTTGCAGAAAGCTATTTGGGCCTTTTTTCATGATTTTAGGTAAAAGTTCATCGATTTATGATACAGGAAACATTTTATTTGAAAAAAAATTAAAAAGTCATATCCCTAATATATATATATATAAAGTAATTCCATGTCAAAACAACCAGGCCATGCAACCCTATGTCTTTGGATTTTTTTTTCTATTTTTACCATAGTTAGTACATTATAAAATAAGATAAATCCCAAAATTTCAAGGTCTAACTCCTAACGGTTCGTGAGTAATGGTTGTTTTAATTTTAGCTACTAATATTGATTTGGTCATTTTCCGCCATTTTTAATTTTACAATTCTCTTTATAAAACCAAGCCTTTAAACGTGTGAATTCTAAAAATAAGTGACTTAGTTAATCTCAAGGTGAGGAATTTAAATATATAAATAAAAAACTCATTTTATAATTAAAAAGTACCTAAATATCAATTATAAATGTTAAAATAATGGACACCTGCCACTGTAAAATTTTAAGGTGTGCGGTAAATTTTTTAAGCCTAAAATTTCAAATTAGTTTATTGTATGTTTGAAGAACATTGTGTGAAAAAATCATTTATGCCAAATACATTCTTTTGTAAATATTTTACTTTTGTACTAAAAATGTATATATAATTGCAGAGGCGGACCACGATTTTTTGGTGTTTGAGTTAAATAACTTCCAGGTAAGTTCTATACTCCAAACCTTTGAATGTTCATACTTATGTCATTTAAGGATGTTTGCAAAAAATTGCGCTGTGAAGAGCCTGGGAACAAAAATACTCTAAAAAGTAGAAATCATCTGCCCAAACGTGAAGGGAATTGATTTTTCCAAACAGAAAAATTACTTACTTTAATAAGACTAAAAATTGTACATATTTTTAAAATTTTGTCAAAAAATCATTTGGCATTCAGAAGGTATAACCATGTAAAGTTTACAACCCCCTCAAAACGAGGGGGGTTGTTTAATTAGGTATGATTTCTAAACAAATCATTATTTTTCAATGAAATTTTATTACCTTAAAGAAATTTCTACCTAGTTTAGGATATTAGAATTCATATTTCGAAAAATTAATTTCCCCCACGTTTTAGATTTCTAATTTTTAGGGTATTTTTGTTCCCAAGTTCTTTGCAGCGCAAATTTTTGCAAAACATCTTTAAATGACATAAGTATGAACATTCAAAGGTTTGGAATATAGAACTTACCTGGAAGTTATTTAACTCAAACACTAAAAAATTGTGGATCCGCTCCTGAACTAAAAGTGCAATTTTTATTTCTTTTTCTAAGAGTAATTCCATTTCAAAACAACCAGGCCATACAACCCTAAATTCTCTGATTTTTTTTTCAATTTTCGCCAAAGTACTTTAGGAAAAAAATGATAATTCCTATCTAAATCTAAGTAGTTCTCAAGTTATGAAAGTTTTTTTAATGTATTTTTTTTTTCCTTTTTGTTCTTTGGTTCCTTGTCTTTTCCAATTATCAAAGTTTAATTGCTGAATTCAGACATATTCATCTAATTTAAATGTTGCAATTAGTTCTACATAAATAATGTAATTAATACTTGTGCATTTTTAAATTTGAAAGTATAACATTTTTTAATTCATTATCAAAATGATTTCATGTGATATTGGTAAATTTTTGAAGTCAGAATGCCATAAAACCTCATATTCTAGAAATAAAGAGATTTTTTTACTACATGACCTAGACACTGATCTCGTCAAAACATTTTATGAAGATCTGAGTTGCGTGCTTGTGAAGAACTATTCAGCATTTGTAATCACCATTTTCACTACTTTGGAAAAAGATTTAAAAAGAAAAATGGCAATTGTTGTAATGGTTATAAAGTGCATTAAAAAAAATGAAAGGTCATTTGATTTAAAATATATTTTATAAAAATTATATCAAAGAAACCCTTCTTTAGTTCTCAAATTGTATGACTTTTCTGATGGATGTGAAGGACAGTATAAAAATTTTCAAAATCTATGCCATCATTCAGAAGATTTTTTATTGAAAGCTGAATGGATATTTTTTGCAACCAGTCATGGCAAATCTTCTTGTGATGCAATAGGTGATACAGTGAAACGAACAACAGCAAAAAAACGTCCAAAGAAAAATCAAATACTAACAATCGATGCAATGTTTGAAATTCCACTCAAAAAATGCTCACAATAAAGTTCTTTAGAATTGATAAAGGAACTATAGTTAATGTTAGAGCTACATAAAATAAACGATTTGAGAAGGGAAAAACAATACCAGGAAGTTGAGGATTTCACCATTGCATACCAGTTTCGAAAGCATCTATGTTATTTAAAAAAACTAGTAACAATATAAATCCAAAATCTATTAATATAACTAAAAAATCAAATTGCCAAAATTTAAGTTTAATAAATTTTGAGCTAATGCACAAATACAAATATTACGCATGTACATATGACTCGTTTTGGTGAATTGCAGTAGTTGAAGAAAAAGATGAAGAATATAATGATATAAAAATAAAGTTTTTGCATCCACACGGTCCATCTAAACAGTTTTTCTGGCCGAAAAGGAATGATAATTGTTGGATACCAATCACCAATGCAATAACATTAATAAGTGCACCAACAATAATATCAGACAAATATGAACTTTCAAAAAAAGATTTTAACAAAATTAATAAGTATATATTTGTAAATCAATAATTTTTAATGGATTTTTGTTTGTCCAATTCCAAATATATTTACATGATTTATAATTCAGAAATGTTTATATGTAGTGTTTCATTTTCAGACAAGTAAACAATTCTTTTTTTGTTACATCCTAGATATCATCAGGGCAACCAAAAGTATAGTCTAAAAGTACCTAAATTGTGTCCATTTTAAGCAGTTAAAACAGGCAAGATATGCTCTTTAAAATTTTTTTCTGTGTTAATAATGGAGAACTACTTATTTGTTTGCTTCAAACCTCCAAATCTTGAGCCAAGTACCACTAGTCTACTATATCCCGCAAAAATTCACCTTTCTTAATTTTATACAAAAATTTAAGCTCCGTAATAATAACTTGCGAAACAAAATTTGCGAAAATTTCGAAAAAATACTTTTGCAACAGTCTCTTACAAAAGTAGCATTTCGAAACTTGTTTTTACGGAGAAGATTATGTTTAGAAGAACTGTTATACGTAAAAGATTATGTTTAGAAGAACTGTTTTTACGGAGAAGATTAAAACCTCCTAAATCTTGAGCCAAGTACCACTAGTCTACTATTGCGTGATTTATTTTTAATTTTTCCACAATTGTTTATCAACATTAGTTTTGTTGTACAACAGATGTTAAGCAAATTGTGCAAAAGATATACAACTATGGACAATGAGATATACAACTTTTGGAAACCAACCTTTAAAAATTAAAAAATACAAGGTTTTACTAAACATTGTTTTGTTGCTTTTATAATTTTTGATTTATCTTGTAAAATCTTCTTGCAAATTAGAGTGCACAATCATATCAAAGTTGCAGAAATCAAACTAAAAATCTTACCTAAACATTGCGGTTATTGTGAAATAGTAAAAAACTTACCTAAATATTGCGGTTATTGTGAAATAGTAAAAAACTCACTTAAACGTTGCGGTTATTGTGAAATAGTAAAAAAATATTATAATTTAAAACAGTATATTGCAAATCTAATCAAATCAAATTTATATTAGTGTTATAACTGCAAACAGAAAATATTATATTATTGTATAATATAATCTTTATTAATCAAAATATGTAAAAGTTATTGATGAATAAAGATGATTTATTATACTAATGTGCCACACAAAAATTAAAAATGCTCTTTAGAATATCTTTTTTTTGGTGCAAAATTTGCTCTATTAAGTATGAAAATGCAAATATATGCACTTTACAGTGAAATATGCATAGTTATTTTATAAAAAGATAATTATTTGATAACAAGATAATTATTCCATAATAAGATAGTCTCTTGTGTATATTTTTGCATATTTTGCACTACTCTAAACTTATATAAGCTTAAAATAGAATAAGTTTGAACTTTTTGAATGTGCTATTTTTCACAAATCAGAACTATTTTAGGATATTTTTAGTTTACTACCATATTATTTTAATCTTTTTAAATGCCACAAAAATTGCTTTTGTTTTTTGTTTAGTAAAAATTGATTGTTATTTAATGTTCGGGGATTTTTCAAAAACTCCAATATATTTACAAATCATTGCGAATGATTTGAATTGATTTACAATTTGCAAATGATTTTAATAATATATTTGCACGTCTGCACATTTTATGACTTGACACTTTACACTTAATATTTTTGTAAGATCATTAGTGTTAATAATAAATAGGAGTGGTCTATGAATGTAAAATTGATTTAAAAGCTTTTGACAGGTGTTTTTTTTATATCTATCATATTTCTGCAGGTCTGTGAAATGCACCAACCATGTTCTTATTATTAATAGCTTTTTGGATGATGTTTCATAATAAAGCTGCAGTATGTTTGATCTTTTAGTTTTTTGCCAAAGTTTTTAAAATTTTTTAACTGATTTAAGTAAAAGAAATTATCCTGATAATTAAATCAGATGTCATGAAACAGGGTAATTATGATAAGGTTAACAGTGGTAACATTAATTCAAATAAGTCACCTGAATTTGAGGCTGAATGAATAATAAAATTTTGTAGGAATGAAAAAACATTGTTGAACTGGCTTTTTTTTCATTAATGAAATATTAACTGTTAAAAACTATGAAGCAATTTGTTTAACACCTAACATAATTGATACAAAATTGTTTATTTGTTGTCTTTTATTTTTTAATTATCTGTTGCATAACCCCAATTAATTATTTTGACTTAAAATATAAATTATTTTATTTTAAGTGTACCACATTATACTTATAATGTTGAGAGAAAGAAGTTTATGCTGTAAGTAATTTTTTTTTTTAATTTTTATAATTAGTATTATTAAAACAACAATAGTAATAATAGGCATCTAATAGTGTTTAATAATGTTTCCTGATCGTAAGTTAAACAGATCCTAACAAAATAATTATTCTTTATTAAAAAAAAAAATATCTATGTATATTATTTTTAACAAACTGTTATCTACTTACAAAAGAAAGTTTGCATTATAAAATCTCCTTTATTCAAAAAAAAATATGTATATTTCTGAAATTTTATTCGCTTGATTTTCTAAGAAAATAGAGATTTAATATTTTTGATTTCCAGTAACTCAACTTAATAGTGCTTGCTTGCAGCCTTGTTGGGAGTGAATTCCCCTTTCCTCTTTAATACTATGCATTATGGTATTTGTATGTGCATGTAAGTAAACAAAAGAAAAAAAAATTAAGTAAAATGTCAAATATTGAAAGATCTGAGATTGTCCCAATAGACTTGGGTGTATTTTATTCCACACCTTTAAAATTTTTTAGTTCAAATTTTAAAAATTATTATTGGAATAAACCTTGCACTATATTAGACTTTGAAGAAAAGATGATAACAAATTAGCCAAACATTGTTCAACTAAAAAATAAAAAAAGAAGTGAGGTTTTTTAACTGTTATGTACCTAAATGCTTCAACAACTAAGTAAAATTTATTTTATGCATTATATATATATATATATATATATATATATATATATATATATATATATATATATATATATATATATATATATATGTATATTGATTTTTTATAATAATTAAAACATTTACATACATTCAAATATTTTTTAAGTCATAAACTGGAAATAAAATGTATTTAAAAAAGGTAAAAACTTATTGAATCAGTTTTCATGTTGGAATTTAATTGGTTGTACAAAAAAAGTCTCTTTCAAGTCATATGTGTATAGAAAAATATCTATTTTGCTAGTTTCTATAATGGCCTTACCTTGATACCTTGATTATTTGGTAAAAGTAACTAAGTTTAATTTTAACTTTTTGCTGATCATCTACTAGTTCCATACAAAAGGTTTTATTGATACAAACTTCATGTAAAGAAAGATTTCTTTTTGAAAAAGTGCACTTTGCATCAATCATTTTGTACCTGTCTTAATCAATACCAAATCCGCCAGGTCTACAACCTAGCTATGTCATTTGGTATTTATTATTTATTTACTAACAAGTTAATTTTTTCTTTATACTTTTCACTAGCAATATCTTCATTTTTAATTCTCCACTGACATGCTTGTGATCGTAAACTACTATTGCAGTTTCTTATAAGCTTTTTTAAACAACATTTGTGGATTAATCTTTAGTTTCTGATTTAATTTGAATTTTTATTTCAATGTTGATTGGCAGTGATTTGTGACAAAGCAAAGAATTTTCCTCAGTCAAACTAGTTTTAATTAAATGGTCCAAATAATGTAGAAATTTTTCTATAAAGTTTACATTTCCAACATTTTTTTCATTTTTATTTCCTAACTCGTTATAAATGTTTCATAGAAATGATTTTGATTGAAATTATTTCCAATAACTCAGCCATTGTCACTCATTGATTTAATTCTATTTAATAAAATGTTTGGTTTAACTAAAATCTATTTTACATAGGTTTTTTTAAATAACTGTTGTCTCTTGGCCATTTAGTTACATCTTTAGAGATTATTTTGTTTTCTTCACAACTAAACTCCTTTTTCAGAATTAGACAAAATGATGCATCTAGTGGAACTTTACTAGAGCTTTTAAAAAAGCTAGAGCCAACAGGAACATATATAGAGTTCATTATATATCTTTTTATATCCCTGCAGAGGTAAAAAGACTTGTTAAATATAATTAATTATAAGAAAGAAAACTATCATCTACATAAGAACTGACCACAAATTGAATGAGAAAAATTAAAAATCTATGAACTACGAGTTTTTTATTTTTTTTTATGATTAAGATGAAAGGCAAGTTAGTTTAAAAAATCATAGTCAAAATATACCTAGTCTGGCCAGTTAAAGAGCGCTTTTGTTTATTTTATTGTTAGTATTTTTTAAGAACTAGTCTGCCCGTAAGTGCACACTTTTTGTAAACAAAGTTGCGTTAAGAAGAATATTTACAAGAAGATTGTTGTTTTTTGCAAATGTCTTGTCTTAATTGTTACATATTAGACTTTAACACTTCTTGAAGAAATAGAGATATTTTTCTATTTAAGATACCTTCCTCAGATTAACAAAGAAGTGAGAGGGAAATTTTACATATAATTAAAGATATTTCTTTAGTTATATACTTAGTTTAGTTAGTACTTAGTTTATACTAAATTATTCCTTAAGTTGTAAGATATTTCTTTAGTTGTAATATGTAAACTAATATATCATATAGTAGTTGATAAAAACCACAGGTCCCAAATAGAAATAATTATTTTTTATTTCCTAAAAGCATTATAAGTATGTTAACGGTCAATACATATAAAAGTACTCTTAAGCCAAGTTCTCTACATTAATTAAATCTTCCAGTTAAAAGCTTTTCATTGCCATATTTTTTTTTAATACAATTTACATATTTCTAAAGCACAATTTAAAGAAAAAAACTTATCCTTCTATATCAGATGAAAGTTAATATTTTATCTCTAGTTAAGTATGCAACTTTTTTTAAACCTTATTTCAATTTTGTTTCAATGTTGTTGTTAAATTTTTGAGTTGTTAAATTTGTTGAATAATTTAAGACTAATATGGTTGATGGAAGTTTTTTTAAAAAATATTTTGAATTTTTAGAAATTGTCTATATGTTAAAGACCTGTTTATTTTACTAAGGCTGATCAAGGGAATATAATTTTATCTTGGAAAACATATAAAAGGATTAATGTTGCTGTTTTAATCATTTATTTAGTTTAATAGCTTTAGATATTAGTGTCCGGTATATTTTAAATTAATGGCTATGCTTTATGTAGTTAAGGTGATTTTTAATAAATATAGTATCCATATAATATTTTGCTGACTACAGCATATTTCCATGATCAAAAAAAAATTAAAATGATAAATTATGCTGTTGCATAAAATAAAAATTTTTATATCGAAAAAACCCAGACCGAAATTTTTTTTTTAAATCTTCCTAAAATCACAATTGCTTGTTCAAATTTGAATAAGATTTTAAATAAATACGCTTTTCAGGTGAAATAATCATCATAGTATAATAAAATGATTTTGATTGTTTATTGGCAATTTTTATTAATTATAAGCTCTTTCTTGGTTGGAATTCTAATATCTTTTGTGAAAATGGATAGAAATGTTGTGTTTTAACAATTTATTAAATTATTATGCACTAGAACAGATTAGAGCTAGGATCTATAGAAGATTAAGGCACTTTTTCAAAAATTTTTAACTAAAATTAAGTTAATGCTGTTAAGCGGAATTGATCTTAAGACTAAAAATGGTGTTCTTTAGATTCACAATTAGGGTTAATAAAATAATTTTGAAAATTATATAAAAAAGAGATTCTTGAAAATTATATAAAAAAGAGTTTTTTTAAACATTGAAATAACTTGCAAATAAAATGCAATAAAATGCAAAAAAAAAATTATAGCATCTTAAGTTCTTGTTTGGACATAATATGATGACAAAATGCTAATTCCAAATAAAGGAATTCAATAATTTATAAATTGCCTTAATTACACTGAGTGACAAGATTCATTAGAAAATTATTTTGGGCAACAACAACTCAAAAAAAAACAAAGGGTAACCCATTTTTATATGATATTCTCTATAATGACAATGCAATAAAAAACCAATATACCTTCAAACTTATAATAGAAACTAATGGCCTTAATAATAATCCTGAACCAAAGGCTGAAAAAACAGCTTTTTTCATAGACAAATTTTATAAAAACAATACTTAGTATGAAATAATTTATTTTAATTGCTGTTTCTTTTTTACAGGGTTTTTGTATGAAGGGGTCTCTCATAAAAACATAGTTGTTTATTTATTTTTTTTCAAATACATATATATATCAAGGGCTATTCTAGACCGATTTGGGGGCCTCCAAAATTAACATTTGAGGACCTCTCTTTTTTTTAAACATTTTTTACAGCAATTATTCTTTTTTTTTTTTGCAAAAAAAAAAATCCAGATTTTCCGCTAAATTTTGTCGAGATTACCGCCACCCAAATTTTTTTCCTAGAATAGGCTGTGTGTGTATATATATATATATATATATATATATATATATATATATATATATATATATATATATATATATATATATATATATATATATATATATATATATATATATATATATATATATATATATATATATATAGAACCCTTAGATGTTGTCTGAAAGTTTTTTCCATATTTTGTTAACAAAAAGTAAAAATTAAAATGCAAGACCGGAATTTTTTTATTTTATTAATTTATAGACTGCCTGCCCCAACCAAACCCTCAGTCGATGTAGCAGCACTCCCTTGCGGGTCAGGCTATTTGTCAGTCGATGTAGCAGTACTCCATTGCGAGTCAGGCTATTTGTCAGTCGATGTAGCAGCACTCTCTTGCGAGTCAGGCTATAAGATAGTCGATGTAGCAACACTCCGCGCATAATTTACAGTAAAAATAATAAAAATAAAAACATTTTATTATAAAAATTAAAAATAAAAACATTTTATTAAAAAAAATAAAAATAAAAACATTGTTTATATTGTTAAAAACATTCAGAATGTTTTTAAAAACATTCTGGTCAATTAAATTTGCGTTTTTGTGGTTTTTTTAAAAAACGATTTATTTGTAATTAAATTAATGGTTTTTACTTTCGTCCAACACGCAAATGTTGGACGAAAAGTCAAAAGTAATTAAAAGTGACGTATGTGTTGGCGTAAGAATCATTTTTTTCCTTTCGCTCTTCCCAAAGACAACAAACTATAGATATATATATATATATATATATATATATATATATATATATATATATATATATATATATATATATATATGTGTATATGTATGTATGTATGTATATCAACCCTTAGAAATAGGAAAAATGAGATTGACAATACTTTCTAAATTCTATTTCTGCTATTCTAAATAGTAAAAAAAATATCAGATAATGCAGATCAAAGAATACCTCAATTTTTTGAATTTTTTATTAGTACCTTGATTATACTCTTCAAAAATATTTGATTCATTTTCTTCAATTTTTCTAGCCAACAAAATTGGGAGTGTTTTTTGACCAAATCAACTTTGCCAACTTTTTGAATAATAAGGTTCAATAAAAAGTACTTAATATGATTAGCAAGTCCCAAATTTTGGTTAAAAAGTTTTAGCCTCACTATTAAAAAGTTTTCTATAACTTCTTTTAATAATTCAAATGATAACTTTGTATTATCTTCTGACTTGAAGCTCTGTTATATGGAGGACAGGAAGGATCATTTTCAACGATAAGATTATTTTTTTTAACGTCTCTTTATGCATTTATTTGCTGTATTAAAGAATTTGAAAGCATTGTTCTTACATGCATATGATTCTTTTCTCTGCCTTACATTTTTTCATACACAACTTGCAGTAATAGGTGATTGTAACATTTCCATTCTCAATTTCAATTAAAAAAAGCATTGACATCATTGAGAAACTTTCGAAAAAAATATCTTATTTTAGATATAATATGAGATAATGAACTGTTTCTCTGTTAAGCTTGCCATTTTTTTAGATTTTTGTTTACATTAACATTAGTTCAAAATATTAATTTTTATTGTTTTAAAACAATAGAATTTTGTGAAAATTGTTTGACTGGCCAGACTATCTGTTATTATGACTGTGAAAAACTCTCTCTCTATATATAAATATATATGTATAGCAAAGAAGAATTTTATTTTTATGTTTGTAAATCTAATACTATTTTTAATAAAAACATATAGTGGTGCATTCTTTATTTGGCCAGTATGTTCTGCAAAAAAATTTCCTTCCAAAAAGTTTGACAAGCTCTTAAAAATGCGGTTGCCATAAAAAATTATTGCGTTTTTTTTCTAATTGCTACAAATCCTTATTGTTCATCAAATATTTTTTTATGAAAAGTTGTGATATCACTTTTATATATGAACTATTTTATTTAAAATTTAAATAAAATGTTTGTTTTTCTGTTTTTAACATAATTGGTTTATTAAGAATTAATTTTTTTTTTGTGGTGTCACACACTTTTCTAAGGCCAAAGAAGCCAGGAGTTTTTTTACTCTAAGGCTAATAATTTATTTCAAATGTGAATTATAATCTTTAGAGATTCAAATAGAAAACCTTGTCTTAATGGGCTCGCTGATGATAAAGCAAATATGTTCGTTGAAAGATACATGCTGTTATATCAGGTTTTTGCCTTCAAATGCTTTTATATTTTTTGATTCCATTAAAATTTTATTTTATTTGTTTTTAGATTATTTAATGATTTTTTTTTATTGGTTCAATTACATAAATAATCCTGATTTAATTGTGTATTTAATTCTGAAATATTAAGTCATAATATTTTATTTTGTAAAAAAATTGATTTGTTATATTATTTATTATTATTATTTTTATTATTTTTTAACATAATTCTTAATAATAATAACAATAATTATATTTATATATATATATATATATATATATATATATATATATATATATATATATATATATATATATATACATATATATGCTCTGTTTAGCCAGCGCTATCCCACTCAAGTCTTTTCACACTCACCCGCAAAAACTTTGTCGAGCGCATAAAAAAGCATTTGCCTATAAAATTAAAAGCGTTTTGTTTTAAATTGCAAAAATACTTTGTTCATTTGTTCAACTTTTATGAAATGCGGCCTTTTTTTACCAGTTTTTTTTTTAAATATATCATCTAGTATTTATTCAAAGCATTCTTTTCGCTATTTTTTTAAAAATTTAAATAGCAGAAAAAATGAATTTTTTAAATATGCGCAAGTTAACTTAAAAATGACCATCTTGCCAGCCTGTTTTTGTGCGCTGGCATTAAATTTCAAATGGAAAAAACTGTATATACGTCACTCTTAATAGTCTGCTGCCAGGGGCTTCAGTATATACATGACTATCTTATAGTCTTTCATTATTCTTCATTTTTTTTCTTCTGAAAATGCCATATAAATTAATGTAACAAAAATAGGGTAACAATTTGTTTTCTAAGCACTCTGTAGTGTGTGTGTATATATATATATATATATATATATATACACACACATATATATATATATATACACATATATATACACATATACATATATAAAAAAACTACGGCAGAAAATGAGAGCTTTAGCTTTCGTCCTTGCCCACACCCCTAAAACGGTTTATAGGAGCAATTTACAGCTCTCGCAAAAGCATAATTATTTCTCGCAAAACCATAATTATCATTGTAACTAAAATGAAAATCACTAAGTCAATTTTATTTTAAAAAATAGTTTAATTGGAATGCTTTTTTTATAAGGCACGGTTGTTGCAAAAAAAAAATTAAAAGAAATGCTGATTTAAATGCTAATTTTTTTGATTAGATTGGACTAGTGGATGAATATAAAATGATCACACTCTAAATTTTATTGATAAAAAATAAAATTATTACACTCTAAATTCTTGCATAATAATTTTTATTTTATGTAACAAATTATATATTTTATACATTAATTGCTTTAATATACACTTTTATAGTGGAAATTTTAATTGTTGTAATAATTCTTAAAATGCCTGCATTCTATTACAATAAGAAAATATTAAACATTTTTTATGAGCAGTTTTAAACTTTTATAGCTCTTTGTCAAATTTTTTATCAAACGTTAATAAATTATGTTTATGTTAATAAATAAATGGATAGCTAGAGTGAAAGCCCAAAGACAATGC
Organism: Hydra vulgaris; assembly: GCF_038396675.1. Classification (NCBI taxonomy): domain Eukaryota; kingdom Metazoa; phylum Cnidaria; class Hydrozoa; order Anthoathecata; family Hydridae; genus Hydra; species Hydra vulgaris. The sequence goes on from NC_088923.1 coordinate 41,112,284, forward strand.
TCGTCTAAAGAATTTTTTCACGGTGCAATAAATGACACTTGTTATGTATATATTCTTGTAACACTAACGTTACAAACATATGTTTGTAACAAATATAAAACAAAATTTTGTATTTAATAAGCAATTTTGGTAATATATAATGAATAATAATGAATAAACAGATAGTTCATGCAAAAACCAAAAGCTATCGTAAGTTGCTGTTTTGCGCAGCGCTCGCTTTGCTTGCCATGTTTATTTTAGGAGAGCATTTCTCCGCTCTTGCACTCATTTACTCCTGCCAAAGCCTGTACATATATACACATACATACATACATACATACATACATACATACATGCATACATACATACATACATATATATGTATATTTATACAAAATAATAATGGTATTAAATTATAATAAATGCAGATTCATCAAGCCAAGACACCAAAATCTTTAACTTTCTAATGTTAGTGAATAATATTATACAATAATACATATGTATACTGCTCCAACACAAATAAACATTATGTCATGATCGCATATGGGGTAAATTACTTTATGCTGCTCACCTTGAACTAATCGAAGTTCTAATTTCTATCTATAACCATAACTTCAACAAATGTACCATCAAAATTATTTCTACAAACATCATACCCTTTTCTAAAGCTGTTAACTCATTGACTACCAACTGACTACTTACCAATTGATATAAAATTCACAACATGTAAAATCAATAGAAAGATGTATTTTTAGGAGTGATGCAAGGTAGATTTTCTCTTTTTCTTTTTATAATTTATACTCACTTGAAGGGAAAAAAAAAACCATCTTCAAAAATTAAAATTTTATTCAACAACCTTTTTTGCATATTTAATATGCAAAAAAGGTTGCATATTAAATATCCAAAACTATATTTAATTGATCTTGCATTTCTTATTAAAGAGTTTTTTTTACGAAACAAAGTTGTTTTAAATATTTTAATCTTTTTTAAGAACAGAGTAAAAACTCATTAAAAAACATTTATTTTAATTATGGATAACATACTTTTGTATTTTTAACTTTTATAGAATACACCAAAAGTTGTTACAACTTTCTCTCTCAGCCCTTTAACTTTGAAATACAAGCATTGACAAACACAGTTAAAAACAAGTCAAGCTTGTTTCTCTGCCTTACTACCAATATTGAGGTAGAGATTAAACTTGGAGCATTCTACTTTTGAAGCAAGCGCTCTACAAAAACACTGCTATTTTCAAACTTGTTTATACTATCACAAACAAAATCACTTCTAATGAATATTTTTCTAGGCAAATTCAAATATTATGTAGTTGGTCTTAAATAGCGTTTCTTTTAACTGTTTTACAGTAAAAAAAATTAATAATAAGAAAGCGCTTTTCTTTAAAATAGAAAAACATCTTTTAATGAAAAAAACCTTTACTATTTGTTTTGTTATTATTTTTCTTAATTTTTTGTTTAAATGGTTAATTTGTTTGTGTATCATTAATTTAAATATTTGTTAAAAAAATTTGTGTTAGCAATTTCCTACTAATATTTTAAAGTTGTGTTAGTGATTACCAACTAGCCCATTATAAAGTTTGCATCTGCTAATCCCATTATAAAGTTTCCATCTGCTAATCCCATTATAAAGTTTGCATCTGCTAATCCCATTATAAAGTTTGCATCTGCTAATCCCATTATAAAGTTTGCATCTGCTAATCCCATTATAAAGTTTGCATCTGCTAATCACATTATAAAGTTTGCATCTGCTAATCCCATTATAAAGTTTGCATCTGCTAATCACATTATAAAGTTTGCATCTGCTAATCACATTATAAAGTTTGCTAATGCTAATCACATTATAAAGTTTGCATCTGCTAATCACATTATAAAGTTAGCTAATGCTAACTTTGCAATAAGTCAGTATTAAATAATAATCCAAGAAAAGTAGAAGAAAGTATAACAATCAAAAGTATAAAAGTAAAAGAAAGTATAATGATCAAAACTGTTAGTAAGTATTACAATCAAATTTCATTCATTACAGAAATTTATATGCATTTTCAGGCTTGGTCAGGAAGCGGGAGCGATCGCTCTCGATAACTGACCATGGAAATAATATTTAATTGCAAAAAACTAGCCAGATTTTTTAGTCGTTTTGAGAACATTTCAAAAAACGCAAAAAAGATTAATTGGACCAATGAGAGACAATTACAAAAAAAAATAAACTAGGAAAAGAAAATAACTTTTAAGGCGAAAAAACTTATAGCAAAATAAATTACGTTTAGAACAAATATTTTCAAAGCATCGCTCTTTTATAAACTTTTTTATAAATTAAGTGACATTTTTTATATAAAGTAACATCTTATGGTTGCTTAATAAGGAAACAAATGTTATTTTATTTTTTAAAGAGTTTAATATAATTTTTATTTATATACTCATGTCTTATTTCCAGTGCTGGATTAAAGAGGCTTTGGATTAAACGAGGCTATAGCCCCGGGCCCTGCAATGTTAGGGGCCCCGAAATAGTCAAGAAGACTTTGTTTTTTTAGTCATTTTAACTCTGTGGCACATAAAAAGACCTCCAAAATAAAAATAGCCCTGGCCCAAAAAAGTTTAACAAGATTCTAATGAAACTAACACTAGCTTTAGTTTTGTTTAAGCTAAATTACTTTATAAATAAAAAAGTTAATTTTTTTAATAACTATTTTATGTTTCACGTAGTTTGAAAATTTTAACATATTTGAAATTCTTCTTAGTAAGATGAAGAAATGAAATAATTAAATCATTGAGTTACTGTAGAAATTAAATTATCTAGATAGAAATCAACTAAAAAAGTTATAAATACTTTAAGAAGAGAAAGCGGAACCGCTTCACAATACTGCTGATGATGTTTAGTAAGTGGGCTTTTTAATTTTAATTAGTATTTAAAACAGAAAAAAGTAAGTTTAAGTATAACGAGTTTGTAAGACAACTGAAGCGAAAATATTTAGAGCTAGTCAACCAATATCTAAGAACTTAAAAACTTTTCTTTATATCTCAATAAAAGTGCATTTAAGATATCTAGTAGTGAATCACGGATTATGGTAACGGCAAAAATGTTAAAAAACCACAAAATTATTTTTAATAAAAATACTAAAAATTATATGAATCAAGTCAACAAGTTGAAGGAAGTGAATTCTAAAGAACTGATGTTTGACGAAAAAAACTGGATGAATAAGAATTTTTAGAGCATTTAGTCACAGTAAAAGGATGAGACTTAATAGAATGATGAGTAACATGAGAATGAATTTTAGTAGATGGCACAAGAGACACTAGCTCTTTAGAGCAGTGCCCATTATAATATTTATAGAAAAGAGAAAGAGAAGCAACATTACGACAATATGATAATGGCTGTTGTTTGGCTGCAAGACCAGGTTAAACTATGATTACAATGCGTTTTTGGACCTTGTCTAAAAGAGAAAGGCCATAATTGGAAGATCCGCCCCAGATATGGCAACAGTATTCCATACAAGGCTGGGTTTGAGATTTATAGAGATAGAGAATGAAATCCGGAGTAAGAAATTGTCAAGCTCAATAAAGAGATGCAACCTTAACAGATACTATTTTTGCTACTGATTTGATATATGGTTTCCAAGAAAGTTCAGAAGTAAGAGTTAATCCTAGAAGATGAAGGGTAGATGACTCGTTCAGTACATTACCGTTCATAAATATAGGAAGATTTAAATTATTTCAATAACGATTGGCTGAAAAAAATTGAGTTTTATCTGAATTGAAGTTCACCAGCAACTATGAGCTCCATGCTGTAGCAGAAGTGAGATCCTTTTTAAGCTTAAAAACCCCCTCCAAGCAATCAGAGAGTGTTGGCTTCTTATCACAACAAGAATAAATGTCAGAAAAATATAATTAGCATGCAATGCCACCTTAGATGTGAGAATATCTGGAAGATCGTTCATGTAAATTAAAAAGAGTATAGGGCCAAACATGGCCTTAACCTCTCCACCTTTATCTAATGCACAACAAAATCTATCAATTATTACTGTTAGCAAATCAGCTGTAGAACAAAAAGATATATATATATATCCATATATATCTTTGTGTTCTGTCGTGACCTCAGGCACAGTGCTTGTTTATCCGCAAGTTACTTTGTATGTATGTTTGTGTTTAGTAACCAGAAACTTCTTATATGTTTATTTCATAATTAGTTTTATTGATGATTGTTAGTAATTTCTCTGAAAATACAACTATTGTTAAAAGTCTTTTTGTTTACAAAATGAATCGTAAAAATTGCTTTAAAAGATTAGAATATAAAACAGATACACAAAATTACATTTGCATAAAAAATAAATACTTTTTAAATAAAAAATAAGAATAACTAATAAAATCAATAATATATAATTAACTTTCAAAATTTTGACAATTTAAAAAATATATATTTAAAACATTTATTTTTGTAAACAAATAATAATAGTTTAAAAGATTTATGGCTTTGCAGATGTGGCTCCAAGAATGAGTCATAGTAATAAAGTAATAGTTCGTTTGATAGTATATTCTTAAAACAATTTATGCTAGAAGCCTCAAGACTTAACAAATACATGATTTGCGAAATTGGATAGTTGACATGCGCAAGTATTAACAAATGTTTTGCGCAAAAGTTTGGGAGGCAAACAAAACAATTTTCCAAGTTTAGTAGAGAAAACTAATGAAAAATGTTGACTCGTTGTGTGGTAAACGGATGTTCTAATGGTCAATATAAGTTAATAAAATGGAACCAAGCTATTTGTGAAGAACATGGGATGTGTAAGGATGATTTTAAATGTTCTTGTGAAGCACTGTTCAGGTAAAAGTATATATATATATATATTATTTTGTTGTTTACTCTTTAGAAAATATATAAGATTGCAAAAGCTTTTAAATATAAGAACATTCCTTGTTAAAATATTTATATTGTTACATATCTAATTCAAAATAAAACGAAATGTTAAATGTATTGTTGCTAGCCAACAATAATAATTGTTTACAGCTAAAATGATATTTTTTTTTTCTAGGTTGCATACCTTTCCAAAAAAAAAAAGAGCTGGGTAGAAGAAATATATGGGAACTACTCATCAATAGAGAAAATAATAAAAAGGTTTGGAGTCCTGGTGCAAAATCCAGAGTTTGTTCTCAACATTTTTTAAATAAATCAAGTATAGACTACCCAACATTGAATCTTGGATATAATGCTTCTCAAAGAATTCAAAGATTAGTGCCAATAGATTCACTTTCGTATAGCTGTAAAAGAGAAATGCCTTTTAAATCAATTGACTTTAATAAAATTGAAAATATATATGAAATTCCTGAGAGTGTGACTTTGTTACTGGAAAGTAATCAAAATGAACCAGCACAGAAGAGAGTAAATTATGATTCAGAAATATTGTACAAGCTTAACATAGACACTATTACAGTAAAAAATAATGGGAATATTGATTCATTTTTGATAGAAAACAATAAAAAACTTATCAATAAAAATAAACTGCTAAATGAGCTTAGTAACAAAAATAAACTTCTAGATGAGCTTGTAAATAAAAATAAACTGCTTCAAGAAAATAATATAATTTTGCATAGAAAACTAGCCAAATATGAATCCCAAGAATTTTACCAAAAAATATTGAATACAGATGAAAATGTTTTATTTTACACCGGTATTCAAAATAAAGAAATTTTCAACGCCATACACGATATTGTGTTTCCAGTCATAAGAAGAAAATGGAATGGCTCTTATTCAAAATCATTAAAAAACAGAAAATTTAAAAAGTTTCCTAATAAACTTGGAGCAAAAACAAAGTTATGCACTAAAGATGAAATGTTACTAACTTTAATGAAATTAAGATTTGTGTTAACAGAAAAAGATTTATCTCATAGATTTAATATATCAGTTTCTCTAGCAAGTCGCATATTTGTAACATGGGTTTAAAGGATTAGCTTGTTTTTTATGCAATTTAATTTTTGTTCCTGATAAAGGAGCATTAAATTTTACAAGACCAAAATGATTTAATTGTATCAAAGATATAGATTCAATTATTGATGCAACAGAATTATTTATTGAAGCACCCAAAAGTCCTGACTTACAAAAGATGACTCGGTCTAAATACAAACATCATAACACAACATAAGTATTAGTCAGTATCACACATAATTTATCTATTAACTTTGTATCAAGTTCATACCCAGGATCAATTTCCGATAAAAAATTGACAATAGGTTCACAGTTGCTTGATTTGGTACCACAATGTTATGATTGACAAAGATTTTAACATTCAAAGTGAATGTTTGATTACCACCAATATTTGCTGGTTGATAAATTTCTTGTGGTGTTTTTGACTAGGCACATATGCGGAAAAGCTATTGTTAATTTTTTTTTTGGGAATATCAGATTCGAACAGTACAATCCACACAAAAAAAAATGATACCATCTTGAACACAATCAACATGCGATAGAATTTTTATCGAAAGATTTAGCATTATCTTCACAGTTTTCATGGCATACATCACACAGATATAACAATACTTTAGTTTTAGATTTTCAAACCAGTATAGTAGGTATAGAATAGTGGTATTAAAATAGAACGCTTAGAACGAGTCCGATATATAAATTATTATTAGTATTAAATTAGTATAAATTAGTATAGTGGTATTAATTGATTTTGCAGCAATGTTTTTAGCACAATCTGATTTGATGGCAGAATTTTGATCGGTGCCTTTCAAAATTTGAATTTTCCAAATGGTTCTTAATAACTTTATTCCAGTAAATGAAGTCAAAGTTAATTTTTTTAAAACAATATCCATGGTGAGTGTAAACAAAAAACCAACCTGTTTGAAAGTTCGTTACTGCCATTTGGCTTTGAATTTGTGTATAATATGTGTGATATGGCTTTAAACTCACAATGCCATTTTTATCAACTGGGTAATCAAGGTTTTCAACTGAATGTTATGTTTCACAAATGGAATGAGGACATTTGATTTCTATTATTGCATTTCCAAAGCAATCACAAAAGGTTTCTAAATCTGGAGATACTGATATATAAAGACATTTAAGGTCAATTGTCATTCCAGGATTGAAAGTTTTAAAAATATTATGATTTTTTTTCAAAATTTTAGTAACTTCAGTTTTTACATGTGGCTCCATTGCAATACCATGTTTGGTAGAAATAGTCTCAAATGTTTTTTGTCCCAAAATTTCATCAAAAATTTTTTTAAGTCATATACTTATTTTGTTTGAATTGTGTTTGCTTTTGTGTAAATTTTATGAAATTTAGATGCTGTAAGTCTACTTTGGCGCTGGTCAAACCATGTAGTAGATCTCGATTGTTGTTTTGTTTGCGCATATATTGAAGATATTTGATCACTAGTCAATTTTATTTTTTGTGTAAATATATCTATATTAGATTTAACTTCTAGCTCATTGTTCCAAATAAATTCTTTTGTAATGTTAAATGTTAGGTGGAAGTTCTGTGAATGATTGCAAACTTGAATGTTTCTGGGTACATTCTATCAACTCGACAAAGCGACTGTTCTCTAATTGCAACATATAGCGTTTTTTTAATTTTTATATGATTTTTTAATTTTAAATCTTGCTCTTTGTAAGATGGTGAGAAAGCATTAAATTTTTTCTTGTTTGCCGTAACATCTTTATGACACCTTTTTCTGTAATGGTCTTTCACAAATACCAGTTCACGTAAAGGTTTTAGTTCTAAAAAAATTTTATTTGTTTTTTTATGTTCCATGAGCAAAGTTTATCAGTACATATTGGTTTTGTTACTCCTGTTGAAACAGCTGTTTCTACTCTAAAGAGCAAAGCTTTAACATGATTGCAACTTCCAATGAGGCCTGCTGTACCTGAGCAATATGCACTGGCAATATAACCACTTGGGTTGTCCTGGCAACCACTTGGGTTGTCTTTTTTTACTATTGCTCATACATTATATTGTTGATCAGGAGTTCTTTGTGAAGGAGTAACTCTAGCTTTAAGCATGCAAAATTTTGAGTTTTTGTCTTTACCTGACCAAAATATTTCTTTCACAAAGTCACATTTAACATAACAAAAACCTTTGCCTTCTTTATATTCACAGTCTAATCTGTGTAAAAAATTGCTTGAAGTGTTTATTTTTTGGAGGTAGTTTGAAATATTGTTGTAATAAACAGGAGGCCATTTTATCTTACCATTTTAAGATTCGCTTATCCATTCATTTTTTTCAATGATAAAGGATCTGACATGACGTACACATCAACAATAAGTTTCTTGTATTCATTTAATGACATTCTATAATGCTCTTCTGCTTCAATGTTTACGGGAACCTTTTCTTCCCACAATGCCATAGCTCTAAAAAATATATAAACTAATATTACAAATCATAAATATTGATAAATATTTATTGATTATATAATAAACAATTTCTTTAAAATATATTTCATAACATAACAAATATTTTTTATATTAACATATTTTCAATAATTATAATTATTGAAAATATGTTTATATATGATATGAATATGAAAATATGTTAATCATATATATATATGATAATCAATTAGTCATTTATTTGAATACCAATTGTATAGATGAAAAAATAATTACCTATATACTAAAGTTTTGTGATCACCTTCAGATGATTTTTTTCTTAACGACAGAAATACTTGAAGTGCTTCAATAGGCATATTTCAATAATTCAAGTCTTCCAATGTCATTTTGATTAAGAGTCTAGCATCCTCAGGATCATTTAATACTGTTTCTGACATTCTTAAATATCCTTTTCCACGAATAAACAACAAAAATTGGGAAAATGTGTTATCAGTACTCAATACTTTACTAATTAATATGAAAAATTAGAAGAACATTGCTTGTTTACTTCGTTTAGATGTTTGTTTACCTCCCAAAACTTTGCGCATTTCAACTATCCAATTCTGCAAATCATGTATTTCGAATAATGCAATTTTTAAAAACAATTCAACAGAAAACTGTAGAACTTTATTTCACTTAGTCAGCGTATTTTTTTAACCAGTAGAATTAGTTTGTTCGTAGATTTGGCAGGTTTTTAGTGTTTGCGAATATTCTTTTTATTCTTCCGCACCAAGATGTTTTGAGAACATTTAAGTTTATGTATGTTTCCATGTATGTCCGTAAAACAAAAATTTTTTGTTTTACGGACTTACATGAACTTAAATGTTCTCAAAACGACTGCAAAACCTAGCCAGTTTTTCGCAACTAAATTTTATTTCCATGGTCAGTACTCGAGAGCGATCAGTCTCGCTTCCTGACTAAGCCTGCATTTTCCAACTCATGGGCATTCTTTTTTGCCAGTAGACCTTGATTTTGGTAGGACAGAAAAATTGTTGCAAAATAAAGCTACTGTTATTTAAAAAAAAGAATACACAATGTCTTTAAAAAAATTGAGCGCAAGATTGAGTTGTTAGACATCAAATTCAAATTTTTTTAGATTCAATAGGTTTTAAAGATTTAAAATTTTTTCTTATGGCAATTAAACTTTTTCAAACTTGGTGTTGATAACAGGCATCAGGAGTAGGAAGAAAATGCTTAGCTCCAGCTCTACGTGTTTTTTGAACTTTTAGTTCTGGCCAGCTGGTATTGATCCTCATGATGCAACTTATCATGATATCTAACTGATAAATATCTTGATGTTATATGCCATAGCTCACTCAACTACATTCCATAGCTCGCTCAACTGCATCTTAGAGAAAACTGACTACCTAATCACACTTTACACAAAAACAATCCCTTGCATTCCAAACAAAGTAATTGAATATCTACAAAAATTTATTTTCCATCTCTCACTCAAACCTCTACATTGTTTAAGAAACTATTCTTATGACAATAAATGTTATTAGCTTTACTTCAAAATATTTTCCTATTAGTTTTTGTAAACTCAAGCTAATATTTATTTCAACAAAAGATTAAGTATTCAACAGTTACAATGCTAACAACATTTTACTTATAAAGCCTACAAAACAGTTAGCTTTAGTAGTGATCATTGGTTTATGATCAGAGTTGGTTATAGTGGTTGACTGAGGGCAGAGAAACACTGTTGACTGGGTACTTTTCTGTCTATTATTAACAAAATAAATTAAATGGAAAAAATACAAGAATATGTATGTATGTATTCACAGAATAATGAAAGAAAATATTGCTTCCCTATTCCAAATCTTTGTGATGTAGCACCACTCTCTTGCAGCAACAGGCTATAAGATAGTTAATGCATGTACTGAAGCCTCTGGCAGCAGGCTATTTTAGTGTGATGTCAGAGTGATGAAGTAGTATGAAAAAAATAATTTTCCCTTTTTGGGTTGATAAAAAAATTTTTATTATAGTGAACACATAAAACGTGAAAGCAGTTATAAAAAAATAAAACCTGATATAAATGTAACTTTGAAACAATTTCGAAAATTATTTATGATTTTCATTCTTTTATTAATTGGTATTTTACATTTTTACATTTAGATTTTACAATTTACATTTTTAACAATTAACAAAAATATTTAATTTTAGTTTTATTAACTTAAAGTTTACTAAACATTATTTAATTTATCATGTTTAAAATTATTTTAATTATTTTTTGGTTTAATAAATAATAACAAATGCTAATTTAATTATTCAGTTAAAACTTTATATTTTAAAAAACATTTATAGTATAAAAACCTTTTATTAGCGTACAATGCATCATGAATTGTTTACTCCTTCAGCTTTTGCTGCTTCATCAAATGTCAAAAGTGCTAAGTTTACTGTAAGTTTTCAAATGTGTGTTTGTGTGATTTTTTCTTTATTTGTATATTTTTATAAGTCTTTATTTGTTATAGTTAAAACCTGTTGAACATCTGTTGGGATGTTCTGGAAATCTGGGTGATATTATTGTTTTTGGAATGTTGACAAGATTAAAAGAGGTCTGAAGATAAGAATTAAAAGTTGTAACCATAGAAACTTTTTTAATTCTAATTCAATTATGTAGTCTATGGCTTTCATCCTTTATTCCACTTAAATTGTGAATTTAAAAATGCTTTTATTATTTACATATATTTCCAAATTTAGGATAAATATTTTTTGGAAGACCCTTCTGGAGTGGTAGAATTAGATCTTTCAAAAACAATATCTTTTCAAATTTTTTTCTTTTTTAATATTTATTATATAATTACTAGAGATGTCATGAATAGTGATTTTTGCCAAATACCAAATATTCGACTAGGCACTCAGCTGAAGCACCAAATATATTGCTGTCGAATATTCTGCAACACTTAGTTATTTTGATAGCTCCAATTGATAGTTGATAGTTAAACTACGCTGTGTCTTTTTTTTTCATTTATAACTAGGTCATGTCACAGCACACATTTGTTGACATCAAATTGTTTTAACTATAAAAGTATCATACTCTTAAGCCATTCAAAACGATTACTAAAATAACCAGTACAGAAGTTTTTATAGATAAATATAACAAAAAATTCAAAACTTATTAAAAATGACATCTTCACAACAACCTGAACTTAAAGCTATCACCAAACAATAAAAATTCTTTATCGTAATATACTACCTAGAGATTTTATGTATTTAGTAAGCTAATTGTTTGTTAAAATAAAAAATAAATAAAAATAATTATGTGAAATTCATTTTTGTGTGTTTTTTTCATTGCAATTTGGTATTTTTCTGATAGTTTGCTATATTCGGCTGAATACCAAATAGTCACCAAATATTTGCTACATCTCTAATAATTACCTTACTTTTATTCATGTTTTTAAGTGCACTTAACTCTTTAACGTTTTTCATACTGGACTCTACACAGAAAATTGTTTTGTGCTAGCTGAAGGTTAGTTTATCTTTTAATATGTTTTTATTAAATTAAATTCTAAAATTATATGTAGGTTTACTTGCAGTTATTTTTAAATTTTCATCCCAGAAAATCTCAAAATATCTGCAAAAAAACAACAAATCATACGAGACAGGAAAGCATGAAGGCGGTAGAGATTCCAAAGTACCAATTTTCAAGTAAAAAAAAAAGGTTAGAAAAGGGTATGACTTATCTGAATGATGGATCACACAAAATTAAGTGTTAGTTGATGAAGAATGTAATGGCATCTCATTTGATTGGCAATCATAATAGTATTTGTAGTAAAGAGAAAAAGATGCAAACTTGTGGTGATAGAAAAATTTGAAAGCTTAAAAGAACAAATCAAATAAAATTTTTATTTAAGTATTTTAGTAAAACAAAACAAGTTCAATGAAAAGAACAAAAAAATATTTTTTTCAACTCTTATTTTTAAAAAAGCTTCTTAACACAAATTAAGCTGTATTTGAAAAAGCTTAAAAGCTTTTTCAAGCTTCTTAGCATACACAAATTAAGTTGTATCATTAAGTCTAGTCCTGATTTTTTGTTGAAAATGTTCCAGGGGTGGAAAAGCTCTCTCTGCTTCAACACTTGTTAAAGGAATACACAACAGATTGTTGTAAATAGTTTCCAAAAGTGGTTCATGCGATCCACATTTGTCCCAAAATTTAATTTTGATTTCTGATTAAATTGATATTTTTTAAAAGTTCTTGTTCTTGGGTGTAAAAGTGACTGCTGATTTTTTTGCAAATTCTCCAAGGAGGGTTTAGTTTCACTTTCGTAAGGTTCAATTTCAGATTCTATATCAGAATAAGACTTGGAATCAACTTCTGGAGAAGTTTCATTATTAAGATGTCGGGCTAGGATTAGAATAAAGTTATTTATTTCTGTTTTAGAATGAACAGAAATACTCGTATAAATTTTTATTTTCCATCCAACTCCATTATGAAGATACTGTAGAACATCAGATAAAATAGTTCTTCTTTGGTTAATTTGTATTTCTAGCTCTTTTTTCAATTCAAGGCTGATTTTGTTTTGTAACATAAACTTAAATTAAATGTCTGTACAGCATAATGTGTCTACAACTTTTAATGGCATCAAATTTTTCGTTATCTGTGATATTGCATCCCGTTCAATTTCATATAAAATTATGTCCGCTTTGATATCAATTAGTGCTTTAATGAAGATTTTAAAATGATCTAACATGAACAACATGCTGCTCCATCTAGTTTTGGAATCTAACACAAGGTTAAACTCTTTTTTATGATCTTGCTTCACGTGATTCTGAAGCACTTCATTTTTCAAAGGCCATCGACAGAATATTTTTTGCACTTTAGTGTGTGCTTTGTTGTTGTACATGTTGAGTGCTTTGTTGTTGTACATCCACCCAATATCTTTAAAATTAGCTTACACTGTATGCACTTCGCCAGTTGATTTTTTGACTCATAAAAAATAATTCCACGCTAAATTTGATGAGTTCTGTTTGGATACATCTAAAAAAAATTTCTTTTTGCTGATCCAACACCCAAGAGGTTAAAGTTAAGTAAGATAAATATATGAAACTTTAAAACCGATAAAACTTGCCTAATATGTATTGAACTGGGCTTATATAATAAATATTATATAATTAATATTTTTAAAACTAGTGTAATCTCCTGCAAGACTTGCTAGTTCACAATTTTACAATCTTTTTAATTTTTGCTTTGAGATTCTAATGCTTGCTTCTTCTCATCTTTTCATTTGGTTTTTGCATTTAAATAATAACAAAAAATTTTTCTTTACTCATCATGGCATGCTGCTTGAATTTTTTGAAAAAATTGTTAGTTACATTACTATTAGCTTTTTTTAATTATGTTTATACCTCTTGCTGGCATTCTGTATGATTTATTAGAAAGGAAAAGCAAACAATAATATTTGCTATTTTTTTTAAGACATGCTGTACTTTTTGCTAATAACTCATATTACAGGCTGTCAAGTTGTCATTTTTTTCATTTTTTTCTGCGTATTTTATTCTTTTTTTTTTTTTTTTTTTTTTTCATTTCTTTGTGAGTTTTTGTCATTGTTTTTTTTTTGTTTTTTTTTTTTCATTTTGAATTTTTTCAATTAAATTTTTTTTTAAGTATTTGGATTGAGTTAAGGTATATTTTACTTCAAGTTTCCTTTTTGTAATTTGAGTTATTTTTGATAATTTTAATATATTTTACAATAAATATTTTAACACAATCTTTTTTTTTTAAGTTTTATTTAAATATTGTAATTTTTTGAATTGTTAAATTGTTTTTATTACTTTTATTGGTTGATAAACTAAATTGAGAACTAAATTTTGAATAAAATTTTCAGTATTTGTAAAACAAGAAAAATCAATAGATATGTCTATATTAATCAATAGATAGGTCAAAGCTATAATTGCTAAATGGAATGAGGTATGGCTGGAAAAGCTTGCAAAAATCACACTTTATCAGCATTCTACAAAACCTGGACATAAACTTTTTTCTGATATTAGATTTTCAAAAACAGCTCATTTATATGTAGGTTCAAATAAAAACTCTATTGGGGGAGAGAAAGTAGTACAATAAGAGTATTCTATAAATTTTCAGCTAAAATTTCAGCTGCAGAGACTGTGGCTGTTTAAAGTAGCTGAAAATGATTTTTCTTTAAGACATTGTGATAATACTTAATTATTATTTTAAAGAATGTTTCCAGATAGTATAGTAAGTCAAGGTTTTAGTATGAGTAGATAAAAAGCTTCATATTTCAAGATGACCTTGGACCTTTGTGGGAAAAATGCTTCTGGTATACCAATAAGTTAAGGTGCTTTTACTTAAATGTTTGATGTATCAACTACAGCACTGCAAAAAAAAAAAATGGATCTTCTATGTCGTTTTTGGTCAGAAGAAGAGAACCAAGTTGTTAACATTGCTGTTCTTTGGCAGAGCAACAGTAGAAGATGTCAAAAAAAATGCTTGCATCATAATTGACATCATAATGAAAGATTTGAATTATCGTGGGATCAATTTTTTAATATTTTAGCTGATAGTCCTAAAATTAACAAGGCCATTTGGAAGTTGTTAAACGCTGATCTTCATAGCGATGGTTTTAATGGATTATTATGATTTGTAAGTTGCACTTTGCAGACAGTGCATAATGCATTTCGAAAAGCAATGATAATTTTAGGTGAGGACGCTGAGCAGCTTGCATTTAATTTACATGCTCGGTTTAAGGTTTTTATTAGTAATTTTATTGTTAGTATTATTAAAAATGAAATTATTTTTCTCTCATTATTCATATAAAGTTGTTAGTAAAAGTTAGTCTTTGTGCTTAAGTTTGAAATGTGTTTTTTTATTCTTGTAGAATGCACCCTGTAAAATAAAGGATTTCAAAATATTATCTGATCGCATTTTCATTGAAGATGAAACATTGTTCCTTTGTTTTATAAATAATAGATGGCTTACTTTTTCTGCAACACTTAAAAAAGTTTGATGAACATGGAAAGATACTAAGAAATATTTTTTGAAGTATATTCCAAAACAAAAGGAATATGAAAAGACTCTGACAAACAACAAGCGTTATGTTAGAATTCAGAGAACTCTTAAGGAAAATGAAAATGAATTTTAATAAGTTTAGATTTTTATTTTAATTTCTTTTATTAGATAGCTATTATGGGAATGATGTATTTTAAGAATTACTTGTGTCCATCAAATTTCTTATTAGTATAGCTCTTGTTTGAAAAATACTTGGCCATATTCCAAGATGAAGGACCACTTATACTTTATTTTATAAAATGAAAGATCTTTTAATATCATTGACGATGCGATTTCTTAAACCTTCTGCTGTTAATGGTAAACTTTCCAAAGATCTTTTAAAAATTGACTCTTCTGATTCAACTATCCACCTTGGTTTAAATAAAATGGATTTTGGTAAGGTAAAAACCAAGTACTTTGCTTTTAAATATTTTGTTACAGATTTTATTCAAGAGGAAATGCAAACTAATGTTTGTTGGATTAGTTATTGAATATTTTAATATTTTCTAAATATTTTATCAAAAAAGTCATTATTTCTGACTGATGTTAATTTTCAAAAGTATATATGTAATTTTTAGGTGAAAAAAAAGAATTATCTGCTCACAGCAAATGAATCTCTCATTTGCTGTGAGAAGATATTTATTGTAAAATACTTACAAAAAAATTTCTGCTTGATTCGCAGGTGTTAAAAGATTTGACTTGTTTGCTTGACAAGGAATGAGGAAAAACTAAGTATCTATATCTTAATAAAGTTGTTAAGAGCTGTTTAACTATTTAGAATGGAAACGCTAGTGCTATGCGAAGTTTATCAACTAATAATAATACATTGACTTCAGAGCGAGTAAAAACTAAATGATGAAACATTAATGGCTCTGAGAATATCAAAGGAATACGCAAGAAGTTGCAATGAGCCATATAATGTTGATTCTCTCTCTAAAAATGTGGTTCAAGCAGTGCAAAATGCTCACAGAATATAAAAAAAAGAAAAGCTGAGAAGGAAGAAGAAAAAATAATAAATTTATTCATAAGCAAGAACTTATTGACAAAGAAAAACAACACAAGGAAATGCTTGAAAAAGTTCAAAAAAACAAAAACAAAACCCTAGATCAAAGGGGGAAAAATCTTGATAACGGTGCGAAAAATGTTGATCTAGAGTTTCAACTTGCTCAGAGAATGCTGGATGAAGCGATCAACTCTATGCAAAGTATCATCAATAAAGAAGACATGATATGTATAAATATATAGGTATATATTTGAATTTTTATATCGGATATAAAAATTCAAATAGTCTGGTATTCAGTGTTACCGGAATTTCAAATTTAATAAAAATGAATGATTTTCAGAATTTCTAAAATTCGGATTTGGATTGCCTAATCCTTGCCCAAATCTAGGAGATCATATAGGAGACACAAAGTTTGACTGAGTGATGAAAGACATCAGTCCTAGGCTCATCATCATGAAAAAATCCCAGTCAGCTTTAAGGAAATAGTAAAAAGACATGATTGTGAATCTGATTTATAAGAAGTAAAAAAAACAACCTTAAATTATAATTAAAAAAAGGAGAGGCTAGTAGGGTCTATGGTACTAGATCCAAGCTATTCAGTGTGATGAGTATTAAATTCACCAATAATAACCATCAACAATAAAATTTGAAGATAAAACATCTGAATTAGTTTCACAAAAAGTGTGTACTCTCAAGTACTTATTATAGGAGGGGATGTTTATTAATTTTATGAAAATTTTCACACCCTCCCCAAGTTTAGATCCTCCATACAATTTGTTACTTTTTACTAGCTATCATTAAATAAATTTTTCACTTGCTGTCAGCAAAGAAACTGTAACTCAAAAAACTCTATACTTGCTCTAGAAATTAGAAAATAGAAAACTCTAAAAATTAAAAACTTACTGGTAAAAAAAATCAAAAATTACCACCTGTTTATTAAGACATTTACCAATATTTTTATAAACTATTTACCAAGAAACTATTTTTTTTTATATTTTGAAACTATTTTTATAAACTTTGCTATTTTCAAGATATCAATCTTAAAAATAGCAAAGTTTATAACAATATTTTATTCATTGTTTGGAATGTCTATTGGTTTAATAAAATATTTTAAAAAATATAAATATTTTTGGTGGCTGCATTTTTATTGAATGACAAGAATTGTGTTTTTGGAAGATCTGCAGTGGAACTTTCTTTTGTGTTTTGAAAGAGTTGATCTGCTTTAATAATAAGCATTTTTGAATTATTTTTATCTGGAACTTTTCAACAACAACTCTTGAAGTTAGGAAATATAAAATTGGCAATACTTTGCCGATATTAATCTGTTAGAAGTCGGCCAAAAAAAAAATTGGTACAAAAAATTTCATCATAAAACATAGAAACGAGGTCTGCGATTTTTGCCGACCAAAAACACTACACGGTCGGCATTGCTGAATGCCGATCCTTATTCCGAGGGTTGCAACAATAAACATATAAGTAGTTTCATTTGGTAAATATTAAAAACTGCAAATAAACAACTGCGTTTTAATATGGCAAAAAGTGTTTTAAAGTATGGGTATTGAATAGGCATTGACATTTTTTCTAACTAAAATTACTTTTTCGTCTAAAGAGGTCATTGCTATGAGTTGAACCAGGTTGTTTTATATTTTGATAAATTTTCATAATACATTTCATGATGCAATTTATTATGATATTTTACATTAAAAAAAACTCCAAAAAAGTTTATTATTTTTGACCATAACTAAGGGGTATAAACCGCCTTAAGATCCTCTTGATGTTATCTTTCAAGATTTAATAAAATTTTATTTTTATTTTTAATGTTTAATAAACTTAAGAATAGAAGTGTAAAAGATTCATACAATTTGATTTGATCTTGATTTATAAACTTCATCTTTTCCAGTAACTTCCAACTCTAATAGTAGCTGCTTGCAGCCTTGTTGGAAATGAAGATGTTGAAAATAAAAATAAAAAAGAAAGAAAGAAATATAGTGAAAATGATTTTAAAAAATATAAAAAACAAGAAAAAACAACTGATTTTAAGATGGAGATAATACTTATGTAAAATAGTATTTAATGTTTGGCATGTTTGGATTCTTATTTAGGTAGCTATGATGATCAAGTATTTCATGTGTCTGCATTAGGATTTCCCCCTCTTGAAAAAGCTGCAACAACAAGGTAATGATATTTTTTTAACTATATATGTTGCCATAACGTGATGTATTAAAATGTAATAAAACATTTAAGATTTTATAAAAATTACAAAAAAGCTGTAATTTGGTTTTCTTTCAATCTTATTACTGACTTCCAGTCTCATTTTTATATCAAATAATTAAGATGTTTTTTTACCCTATATTTCAATAACTTTAAAGGTGTCTTAATTTTTATTTCATGATAAATTCAAATATTATAAGAACAATTTTGTGAAATAGTGAGTTCAAAATCAAAAAGATATCAAATAATATCAATAAGATATCATCATTGTTCTTAATTTAAAATTTGTTTTATATTACTTGTAACTACTAAATTGTAATTTTGTAATTGTAAGTTGCAAAGCATTTTTTTTAGAAAAGATATTTTTTAGAGGATATAAAGTCTAAAATAGTCCATAATCAATATTAGGCATCTATAATTTTCATTATGGCGAAGGTTATGAAATATAATATATAATATAGAGATTGGTTATTGATAACATTTTAACTGTATTATAAAATGAGCCACTTGTGATAAACAAGGATACATTAAATTTATTTTTTAATGTATCTTTGGTTATCACAAGCAGATAGTTAGACTTATTATTTTCAAGAGTATATACATAATGATAGTTATAGTTAGTAAAAACTATATTTAGTTTCTGCTTGGTTTTATATTTATCTGCTATATTCATTTTTTTTTAAGTTTAGATCATTTTTTGGAAATATAAACTTTTTTGGAGGACCTTCTTCAGTTTGTGTGGCGTCATCGGTAAGAAGTATATTCTTTTTTAAACATTTTTATTATTTGAAAACAAATAAAAACATTTGTTATTAAAAATAAAAATAAGTTTATCAAATATTTTTAATTTATTTTTTTAACTTTTTTATTTTTTTTGTTTGTTGTCTTTTTGATATCTTATATCTTAATCTAATATCTTATAAGTTGACATTTTCAAAGAGAATTTAATTGAACTTTTTCCTTATTGTGGTTTGGTGTTAATCTAGTTATTATTATTATAATTATCTAAATATTTTAAAACAGATTTTATTAGCAAAATGATAATGTAATATACTTTTATTTGTCTACAATATGTAATATGTTTATATAATATATAATGTCATAGGAAAAGTTAAAGCAATTGGAACAAGATGATGTTAATCAAAATAACATGTTTGTATTTATCTCTGATCTGTGGTTAGACAATCCAAAAGTAATTTAAAATTCATTTCAGCTATATTTTATAGAAATGTGGTTTTATTCATTTTATATAGTTAATTTTTACTGGTATTTTATTATCAGGTTATTTCAAATTTTAAAACACTTTTGAGTGGATATGCATCAATGCCTCCTGCTTTATTTGTAATATGTGGAAATTTTCTTTCTCAATACTGTGGTACAAAGCAACTGATGCAGTTGAAGCAAGGTTTTGATGAACTAGGTAGATTTTATTATTTTTATAAAACAGGATATTTATAATAATGGTAAAGTAATATGGTCCATTTAACTACATAATAGACCTCTTCACTGCTCCAATAATTTCATTCCCAAGCAAATCTTAATAGTATGTTGTGGTTCCTTATTTCCAGAATTGCATGGAAACAAGTAAATACACAGATAAATTAGGAAATTATTTTTAAAAGAAACAATTTTTTACATGAGATCGCTTTTCTATTTTCATAATAAAGACAGATTTAGCTTAATATATTTATAAGTTTATTTTACATAGATGAGTTTTTTCCAGGAATTCCCATAATTCCGGAAATTCACTTAAAACTCCTCTAAGTTTCCAGAAATTTCCAGGTGTTTGTTTATATTAATTTGTAAAAAGTTATATAAAATTTTAATTACAACAACATCTGCATTTAAGCAAATATGTTTTTTTTAAATACTAGAAATTCCATATAAAGTTAATTGATGCAAATTCCGTTTTATACGTCTACAAAAGTTTTTTCAATTATTACTATCAAGAAGAAAAATTTATAGAATGCAAGTTAAAAGTTTGACTGACATTTCTGAGATATACAAAAATATTAAAAACTACTTTCGCTGGGAAAGACTACATTGAAGATTATAATTCAGCCTATATAAGAAAGATAAATAAAGCTGGAGCAGTAAGTTTATCTCTCAACTAAACACTGAAATATATAATTTCATCATAATTATATAATTTGATTTGATGTTTTATGATGTACAATATGTAGTAAAGACTTTTATTATGAAATGAAAAATCTTTACCCAGCCATTCAAAGTCTAAAATACATCGTCGAAACTGCACAACAATTAAGTAAAACGAAGCTATTCCGTTATCTTTTACTATTTAAAAGAAAAATAGGTACAACGATATTGCCATATGGCGCTCCGGACAATGTGCATATTGGCAGTACTTGCACAAATAAAGTAAAGCTTACCATTAAACCTATTGTAAGTTTTAGAGACCGGATATCGAATACAGAAGTAATAACACTAACATTTATTTTTGAATGCAATCTTCCAATATCTTTAACAGCCCATATGATTGAATACGCAATGTCTAAAGATCATTATGTTTTAAAAAATTTGAAAATGTTCATATCAACTGCTTCGAATAAGCTGCAAGAAGGATTAGGTGAAGCTTTTCATGTTGAGCTTGCTTTTGATATGAAAACAATAATATTTTCCCTTAATATAGATGAGTGCTTCTTAGCAAAAAAGGAGAAAGTTCTTAGTATGTTTGTAGCATATTTTTGCTATAAATCTAATAAAGTTGTATTAAAACACTATGCATCATTATCGCTTGTTACGATAAACGCCATAAGTCTTTTTAATGCTGTTACTCATTTATTTAGCTATCTATGGTTTTCATTATGGTGAAGGTTATGAAATATATTATATAATATAAATATATAATTGATTATTGATAACATTTTAATTGTTTAAAATGTCAAAAAAAATTATTCGAAATTCTGACTTCAAATCATCGTTTTTTAAGACCTTGCTAAAACCTTGCTTTGAATAATTAGTTTACTTAGTTAATAAATTTCCTTCTAACATCCCTTTTAAAATGCAATCGACTTAATGCGCAATGGGCGATAATTGTCTAAAAATGGAAAAACTGTTTATGGGTTAAATATAGACATATATTACATGTTTATAGAGGTTTTTGGAGCCAAGCATTTTTAAGCTCCATTTTAATTTTGGAGTGGTCATGATCATACAAGTGGTTATTTTAGGGGCTGTCAAGGGTGGTCGTGGGGTTTCTTGATGGTTTTTAAATTAGACGGGACATGTTGTATTTCTAAATTCAAGTCTAGGCATATTCAGTCTTTAGAAGTGGTCATGACTGCTCAAATGGTCATTTTAGTGGTGGTCCTGAGATGTCTTCATGTTTTTTAATTAGATGAGACATGTTGTATGTCTAAATATAAGTAATTGTGGTTAGGGAGTTTGAAATTGGAAATATTCAGTCTTCAGGAGTGGTCCTGGAATATCCTGATGGTTTTCAATTAGATGGTATATGTTGTATGGCTAAATATAGGTAATTTATATCAGGAAAATTAAATCTGGCCATATTTGGTCTCCAGGAGTGGTTATGATGGCACAGGTAGGTGTGGTCCTAGGTTGTCAAAACATTTTCGTGGTTTTCGTTTATTTTATGTACTTAATTTCTTTGATATTGTGAATATAAACAAATAATGTTCAATAAGATTGAACTTTATTAAATTTTTTTATATATATTATAAGAATCTAGGTGATGACATACATCATACATTAGTACACCAAGAACCCCTTGGCCTCCTCAGGTTGATTGGAGTCTTGACTTTTCTCTGACTCTTTATTCTGGACACCGTAGCTGCCAAGCATTTTCATTATAAGATCATAGTTTGTTTGAGGCCTAAAGAATTTCATTGTGCAGTAATCTCTGTTGTTTTAGTCTAAAACATTTATATTAAGGTGTATGAAATGACTATTTTTCACAATTAAATTGTTTTTCCATTTTATGGGCGTTATTTAAATTTACAAATACATATGATGCATTTAAAGTAAAATTTTCTAACTGAAAATGGCATTTTTAGAAAAGGTATTTAGACGACATTAAATAACTAAAAGTACTTGATGATGTAGTTTTCTCGCTTTCAGCACAACAAGAAATTAAAAAATTTTTTTTCTCATAAACAAACTAATTTCTCTTTACTAAACTAAACTCTCTTTTTTACATAAATAAAAACTTTTTGCATACATAAATACAAATAATAAATATTCTCTTTAGTGATGGATCCAGCATTTTTTGGTGTTTGAGATAGCTAACTTCCAGACATGGAGATAACTCCAAACATTTTTATGTTTATACTTATGTAAAATAATGATTCTTTGCAAAAAATTGTAATGATTGGGTGCTGGGAACAAATAAGCCCCAAAATTTCATCATTTTAAGGGGTTTTGCTCCCCTCTGTCCAATGTCTCAAAGTCATGAAATTACAGAGAAAATGCTAAAATATTTTTCCAAAAATTTTTCTGGGATTTTCCAAATATTTTTAAAATAATTTCCGGAAATTTCAAGATTTTTCGTAAAGTATCTATGATTTTAACTATTTTAAGTCTAAATTTTTTAATGTTAATGTTTGTGTTATAAATTATTTGTAATAATGGAAGAATTAAATTTAAAAGGAATTCATACTTGGAGTGTAAAAGCCTTTAATGTGATTTATAAAGAGTTATAGAGTATAAAAGTAACAATGTACTATAATAATTATAAATATACTAGCTGCCTGGACCTGTAAAGTATGGTCTTGGTAAGTCTATTCTACACTATTTCTATACTTATTTGTTACTTCAATATTTTTTAGCAAAAAACTAATTTTATATATATATATATATATAGATATAGATATAGATATAGATATAGATATCAGGAATGCGGAGTCCCAAAAAGGACCCCGGATTTGAAAGTCACAAAAAGATTACTTTATCCTAGTTTTTGGTATCCAGGAGCTCTAAAAATATAAATAAGTTTATGGACTACTAATAGGAAAAATGTTAAGACTTTTATGTTAGAGGAACAATCATTTTTTGAGCCCGTAGTCCTTAAGTATAATGGCGGCAAGGACTCCGGGCTTAAAAACAATAAGTTTTAACAAACATGTTTAGAGTTTCTGGACACTACAGACTTCGAAAAAGTATAGATATAAAGCCGGAGTCCTTTTGGGACTCCGCATCCCTGATAGATATATCTATCTATATATATATATATATATATATATATAGAAATATATATAGATATATATATATATATATATATATATATATATATATATATATATATATATATATATATATATATATATATATATATATATATATATATAGATATATATATATATATAGATATATATATATATATAGATATATATATATAGATATATATAGATATATATATATATATATATATATATATATATATATATATATATATATATATATATATATATATATATATATAGAGAGAGAGAGAGAGAGAGAGAGAGAGAGAGATATATATATATAGAGATATATGTATATATATGTATATATATGTATATATATATATATATAGAGAGATATATATATATAGAGAGAGATATATAGAGATATATATGTATGTATGTATATATATATATATATATATATATATATATATATATATATATATATGTATGCATGTATGTATATATATACATACATATATATATATACATACACAGCCCTCAGATTTAGAAAGAATGATTATATTACCATTATGCATTCTTCTTGCCTGAAAAGTCATTTTATTTTTCCATATCACAAATATTCTGTAACACAAACATTTAAACATTAAAAACTTTAAACTAAATAATTTAAGTATTCTTATTTCTAAATCGATGTCTTTATTAGGGGTTGTCCTTAAAGTACATATGCCAAAAATTTAGAAATTTGAAAAACTAGGAATGTAATTTATTCAAAAGCATTTAGTTATTAATAAGTACTTGTTAAATGTGATAAATTATATGGATATTTCTTTTAAATTTTATTTTTTATGAATATCCAAATAGTTTTTTTTTTTTTTTTTGTTATTCACCTCCTCAAGGCTGATAAAGCCATTACAGATGAGGAGGCTACTTAATAGTGGTTATAACCCTCTCTCAACTCTATAACTCCGAAACACGAACCATGACAAACAAGGCTGCTGCGCGGAGAAACAAGTTGAGCGCGGTACTACCAGGGACGTGGTGGGGATCGAACTCGGAACCTCTCGCTTATAAATCGAGCGCTTTACCACTACACCACTACCGCATACCGCAGTTTTCTAGAAATACAAGTTAAAAATACTTTTATTTATCATTAAATAATTAAAACAGTAAAGTATATTTTATCAAATACTCTACGCTATAGCTAGATATGTTAGGTATTTATACGCAAATACAACTTGTTTTTCCTTATTTATATGCATAAATTTATTAATAATTATTTTGACTATTTTGTCTATAAAGCAAGTGTTCTTTAATTTATATAATTTTTTTTATATAAATTGTAATAGTTTATAAACTCTATATAAATAAGTATTGAAATGCTTTTGTTTTATATAAAAGAATGTCTGCCAAAACCTAAACTCTCAGTCGATGTATGCACTCTCCTCTGCGCATATCCCTATTTAAGTAATTTGATGTAAAATGTTAATATTATGTGCACTAGGGTTATGACTTTTTTTCAACCCAATACTCCTGCACTGTAGTTTGATGACCTTTTACCTAAAAAGCACGAAATGAACTATTATTTGCATATTTTTTGAAAAAAGTTCACCCTGCCATTGAAAAATTGATTTTTAACTACGCAAACCAGTTTTTATTGTCGTCATCATTGAAATTTATTTAAATTCATTTAAATATTTTAATGAGTATATATTTTTCAGTCAATGTATGTGCATTAGGGTGTAGTGAAAAAACTTTTTTTTCGAAAATGAAAATTTAAATACTACTTTCAGATGTTCATAGACATTTTAAGATATACTATAAATTTTTTTTCCCCATATCTTCAAAATAAATTACCAAAATGAAGTTTTAAATATTTTATAATGATTAAATTAAATAAAGTTACTATTTTTGGTCGGAAGAAAAATAAACGGAGACATTGAATAAAAAACAAAATACAGATTTATATAAATTAAATTAATAACACTTATTTTTTAACTACTAAACTAATTTTTATATTATCAAAACAATTTATTTTATCTTTGTAAAATATTTTACTATAAAACACAATATTAAATATTTTCATAAAAAAACAAAAGTCTTTAACTCTAATTTTAATGGTCTGTAAAGTTACTTTTTATAAGTTATGCGTTGTTTACCTTTATAATTGTAAGTGTTTTCTAGATTCTGATGTGCAAAGGTTAAAGATTTTAACTAGAATTATAAATAAGTTTTGGGACATAAATAATTAAGTTCAATAAATAAATCAATTTTAGGATAACTAATTAACTTTTGTAATATGTTTATGTATTTTTTTTAATTTTTATGATTTAAAGAATCACAAAAAATTTAAAGTTTATGTATATTATATATATATATATATATATATATATATATATATATATATATATATATATATATATATATATATATATATATATATATATGTATATATATATATATATTTATATATATATATATATGTATATATATATGTATATATATATGTATATATGTATATATATATATACATATATATATATATATATATATATATATATATATATATATATATATATATATATATATATATATGTATATATATATATGTATATATATATATATATATATATATATATATATATATATATATATATATATATATATATATATATATATATATATGTATATATATATATATATGTATATATATTTATATATATATATGTATATATATTTATATATATATCTATATATCTATATATATATATATATATATATATATATATATCTATATATATATATATATAAAGATATGATTTTTATAGATTAATACACGTTATGAATAAAATAAAAAGGACACGTAGTAATTCTTGCCCAGGCAGCATAAAAGTTAAAGAATTCATTGGTCTTGGTGCTGATTTGTTACCCTCTGAATTACCAACCCTCAGAAATGTTTTACAATTACTGTTGTTAGAAATGGAGTCCTTAGACACCAATCTTCAGTATGTGTCAAAAGAAATTATTCACGAAGCTGCCAAAAAATCATCTTGTAAAGTTAGCAAAGTCTAATATTTTAAGAAAATTATTATATATTATATTTGTTTTCTACTCTTTCATTATTATAGCTATTTTAAATATATATATTTTTTATTTAGGTTGTTGTACAGTATCAAAAAGTGAATATCGATATTCAAATTCAACCTAATCACTATATCGTTCAGAGAATTGAAAAAGAGTGGAAAAGAGTTACTCAAACTGTTTGGGGAAGAGTGACAAATACTCGAAAGGATAAGTTATATAATGAAATGGACACGCTATTTGATATTCTTCGTTGCAAACATAGTATTAAATGCAAGGAAGATCCAACTTGTTCTGACCCAAAATGTTCTCATTGTGCTTTTCTTCCAATTTGTAATTGTCCATTAAGTTTGAAAATTCCTGAAATAGAGCTGAAGTTTATCAGAGCTCAGAGATTGAAAGTTGGAATGAAAAGTGTGTACCAAATACATTGTAGAGATAAAAAAGAACATACTCGGCTGGCTAAGCAATGCAAAAGGAAAGAAAAACCTTTAATGTTTAAAAAATTAGAGGAGCAGAAAGTAGAGTTAAGTAATAATAAGTTTTTTAATGAAGAAATAGAGGTAGATGTGATTGAGAATGCAAATGAATCTTCTAGCCAGTTAATGGACACCAAAATTGACGACGGATCAAAGCAATCTGTCATCAATACAAATCACTTTCCTCTTCTTGCTCAAACAGTTTTAAGATACGGAACAAGTAACAGAGAAGCTGCTGCTATTTCTTCTGCAGTTCTTATAGATATTGGGATTGTTAATGAAAAAGATAATAAACTGATTATTGACCATCACAAAATTCATAGGGAAAAAAAAAAGTAATGAAAAAGCTCCAGACAGAAGATTTACAGTTGTATCAGTCAGAAGAAATTAAAGCATTATTTTTTGACGGTAGAAACAATTTAACTCTTTTTAATAATCAAGATAAAACAACATCAAAATATTATTCTAAAACAATAAAAATGGACTTCTACACTGTCACTAGTGAACCAGGTGGAAAATATGTATTCCATTTCTCTCCTCTTAAGCCTGGAGTAGGCGAAAAATCTGCGTTAATGATAGCCAAACCTATAGCAGATTGGTGTAGAAAATTTGATATAAACTTACAGTATATTGGAGCAGACTCCACAGCTATTAACACTGGAAGATTAGGCGGGGTTATAAAAACAATTGAGGATCTTTTAAATAAAAAGAGAACATGGATTATATGTATGCTGCATACTAATGAGCTTCCGCTTAGGCATCTTATTCAGAAACTAGATGGTAAAACAACTTCTAGTAATGGGTTTAGCGGAGTCTTGGGTAAGCTTTTGAATTGTGCTACATTACTTCCATTAGCTCAGGCATTTCCAACAATAATCATTGGTAAAAGACCAATTGAATTAAATCAAGATGTGATCGATGATCTTTCAACTGATCAGCTCTATGGGTATAAAATGATTTTGGCTATACGTTCAGGTAACATGCCTATAGATCTTATAAAGATGGAGTGTGGTCCTGTTAATCACAGCAAATGGTTGACCACTGCAAATAGACTGATGCGAATTTGGGTATCACTTCATGGACTGTCTGGGGAAAACTTTATTACTTTAAGTCGTTTAGTTGAATATGTTGTTGGTGTTTACTATCCAATGTGGTTTGATATAAAGGTAAGGTGGTCTTTTATTGAGGGTCCAAGACATGTTTTAGAAACCTTACGATTAGTAAAAATGCAAAACCAGGTTACCAGGGATATTGTTGAAAAATATGTTATATCAGGAGCCTGGTTTTCTCACAGTGAAGCTGTTCTAGCCACTTTGCTTTGCAGTTCTGAAGTGGAAGAACGGGTTTTTGCAGTGGATTGTATTCTACAGATCAGAAAAGGTTTGGACAAAGGAGAAACATCTGTCCGAAAAAAGGATTCATTCTTCTTATTTAAACATAGATGCTAAGAATCTCACTGAGTTATGTTCTTGGACTCTTAATGTATTTGAGCCAATTCAAACATGTAGCTTTACTACTGAGACAATAGTTGATTTTAAGGTAAATCCCATGGTTGTTGACTCCATACCATGCCACACACAAAGTGTTGAGCGGGCTGTTAAACAAACAACAAGAGCTTGTGCTGCTGTCTATGGACATGATTCAAGAGATGGTTTTATCCGAGCAGGTTGCCATCACCGTAAACTTTTACCTAAAAACAATACAAAAAAAAACCTAAAACAGATGATTATATAATTTTTATATTTTGAAAATGAGTATATATATTTCTAAACTTATTTGATCTTCACGAGTTTACATTTTAATTTATACTAAACAGGGTCCATAATCCATAAAAAGCTCATTTTGCAGGTCTAATCTTTGTATAGTTTTTTTATTTTTTGAAAAGGTTAAGCCAAAATTTTTGATATTTTATTCCCGCTATAAATGTGGCAAATAAGGGTAGTAAACAAAAAAAAAATTGTTATCTAGCTTTGGTCTCAAAACTCAATCCCACCCCCACCCCTCCCAGCCACCGCCCCTCTTTCTTTAAAAAATCACTAATACTAATTTTTTTAAGTTTTTTTTCAATTATTATTTTGAAATAGATAAAAATTTAATGACAGTTTTGGAATTTTAACAAAAATATGTTGTGTTTAATAGTTATGACTGTTTATTGTTAATAACTCCCCCCTTTACCCCATTTTGGTAATTTATTTTGAAGTTATGGAAAAAAAAATTTTATAGTATATCTTAAAATGTCTATGGACATCTGAAAATAATATTTAAATTTTATATTTTGGAAAAAAAAAATTTTCACTACACCCTAATGTGCATCTTAAAAACTGTCTCAAAGATTTTTTATTTAAAAAAAATATATACTTATTAAAATATTTAACTGATTTTAAATAAATTTCAATGATGATGACAATAAAAATTGGTTTGCATAGTTAAAAATCAATTTTTTAATGGCAGGGTGAACTTTTTTCAAAAGATATGCAAATAATAGTTCATTTCATGCTTTTTAGGTAAAAGTTCATCAAACTACAGTACAGGAGCAGGGGGTTGAAAAAAAGTCATAACCCAAATGTGCACATTAAATAATATAACAATTTATGCGTACAAATAATAAATTTCTTTTCAAATACATGAGATTATTTTTAGGAAAAAATTTTCCGCATTTCTAAAATATATCCCTGAAATTAGAAAAACAAACATTATTAAAGAATTTGTTTTAATTAGTGCATAGGTACTTTTATAATAATCCCCCCCCCCTCCCACACATTCCCCGAATGCTTTTGTATGCTATTTAAAGACACTCCAACCACCCATCTTCCCTCTTATGAGATACATACTTTATGGATGACCCCTTATGAAAAAAAAGAAATCTCATGTAAACATGTGTTTCTTTTAAAAATATTAGCTTAATTTATCTGTGTATTTACTATTTTTTGTGCCATTCTGCTCATAAGTAACCATGAGGTAATACAAAATATGTGTGGGCACAAAATTGTCAAAATAGTGAAAACTTAAAATTTGATCAGCTAATAGTAATATGTCTAAGTCTCCAACTAATTTAGTTTCTTTATTTTTGTAATTTGAATTTCAGTTAAGTAAGCTGTTTGCATATACAATATAGAGAAGTGGGTACCATACCACTGAATTAATCATATATTTTCTTGCACAATTACTCTTTGTATTCTACTGATTAGAAAATGCTCTATATAAGCTAGCGATTTCCTTTTAATGTCATAGACTAATTTTTTAATTAATTGTTTATTTGGATCTTTGTTAAAGGCTTTTTTAAAGTCCATATAAATCTTTGTGTATCTTATCTTTAAATCTCTTATTTAAAGATTAGATACACAAACTGTTGAATGTAACTATTCAAAATATCTATAAAATAGTGTTCTATTCACAGTTTGATTTTATTGTTGTTGATGCATTATCATTCCATTGAATTTTTTTGTATAACTAAAATCTTCTACAAAAGTATTTATTGCAGATTATTTTTTGGCTCATTTTATTATTTATTATTTTGGTACTAAAATCTTCTATATTAATATTATTTTTTTGCTCATTTCATGGTTAATTATTTTTTGCAGAATTATTGATCTTTTTTTTTGTAATATTTTTTAAAATTGTTTTCCACAATTTATAATCTTTGTTGTTGTAATTTATTAAAAACAAATTAACATTAAATTTTTTTAAATTTTATTAAATTTTTTTAAATTTTTAAATTTAAAAATTTTATTAAATTTTTTAAAATTGTTTTCCACAATTTATAATCTTTGTTGTTGTAATTTATTAAAAACAAATTAACATTAATTTATTAAAAACAAATTAACATAAAAAAGCATAAATTAAATTAACACTAATTTGATAAAGATTTCTAAAATAAAATTTAAGAATAGAATTTTACTTACTTTACCTTATTATTTACAGCTCAACTGATTTCAGAGTTTGACGAGATTTTAGAAAGCAGCAGATTTGTATTTATTCCTGGGCCACAAGACTTGGGTCCAGCTAACATTCTTCCTCGACCACCGCTTTCAAAGATGGTTTCTGAAAAGTTGAAGGAAAAGGTTCCGTTTGCATATTTCTTATCAAATCCTTGTCGGTGAGCCAAATATTTTTAAAAAAGGTTTTTAGTGCTTACATCTATTTACAAAAAATTTTTTAAATGGTAACTTAATTGTTGTAAGTAAGGTTAATTTTCTGTTTAGAATTCAATATTGCAGTCAAGAGATTGTCATTTATCGAGAAGATATTGTCAATAAAATGTGTCGCAATAGCCTTCATTTACCAACAGATCTTCAAGATATACCTTCTCATGTAAGTTTTGATTTATTTTAGTTTAAAATTAAATAAAGAGCGAACAAAATTTTAGCAACAATCTTGTTGACATCTTATTGATATGTTTTAGCAGCAATCTATGTTGGTATAGGGGTAAAACTGTAAAAAATTCGAATTTCACTCTATAAAGTATGCGCTGTTTTGTCGTTTGTTTCCTAATTGAAATTTTTTTCTTTGGGTTTTTTGCTTTAAATCATTAATTAAAGGGCTTTATTTAGTTTGCCAAAACATTGTTATCTCAATCTCATCTGTGTCCTTTGCCTTTGCACATACGACCAATATATTGGTGTTTTGATAACGCTCTAAGACTCTATCCATTACCTGACGTTGTAAGTTTTTAGATATGTAATCCATTTTATAAGTGCTTATTTTATTTAAAGTTCCACTTTATTTTTATAATGCAAGTACATTCTACAATATATTTTTTTGTATTAGGTTGTTTGTGCTGATAAGTATGAAGGATATAATGTCAATATATCTGATACCATTTTTATGAACCCGGTAAATTGATATTTATAGATTTATGAACTGAGACAGTTACTACTTATATTATGGTATTTTGTAGTGTTGAGATATGCATAATAAATGATTTTAAAGAAGAAGATTCGCAAAAACTTATTTTCAATACAATTTCACAAAACAGTACTTGCAACTTATGCGCATATATATATATGTATGTATGTATGTAAGTTATGTTAGTGTATTTTACAAATAGAGTGCTCGATGTTCTTTAAGAACAGAATGATTCAATCATGAATTAATAAAAAAACACTTTGCTAATTTTGTCTTCGACGGGCTGTTTCTCTTTCTGCTGGTTCATCAGGAAGAATCCTAATAGGTTCGTCCTGATGAACCTACAGAAAGAGAAACGTGTTGAAAACAAAATTATATAAGTGTTTTTACTAATTTATATGTTTTATATATATATATATATATATATATATATATATATATATATATATATATATATATATATATATATATCTGTGTGTATATTCATTTTTGTTCAAAATAAACAGCATATACATATATATCAGTTGTACGTGGAGTTTAAAGCAATTTTTTTAAAAAGCGAATTAGTAAGAACAACTTTCAAGCAGCAACTAAAGTCATTAAAGTTATTCCAAAAATTTGATCAATAATTTTCTTTTGTAGCGAAAAAGTGTTTCCGAAACACCCTAACAAAAAATAAGCCTGTTAAAAAAAAAATTCAAAATATAGGAACCAGGGAATATATAATTCAACTGTAACCATCGTAATTCTAAGCACATATGTAGATACAGATTATTATTTTTTTAATTTATTTCCAAATTGATTTTTGACATTGTATTATCACATCTGTGAAATGAAATACTTAACTTTTCTATTACAATCTACCTATTACAAATAATATCGTAAAATTTTATTGTTTAGGGATCTTTTTCAAGAAATGATTGTGTTTTTAAAGTTTATTGGCCAGCTACTAAAGAACTGGAAGAATGGTTTTTATATAATTAGTTTTATTTTTTTTTAATTCTTTGTATCTTCTTAATAAAAAATTAACTATTTTTTAATTTTTTTCAGCAAAATTACATCATGATATAATGGTTTGGAAGTATATTTTCTTAGCATAGATCTATAATGGATAGATTTTTAGCCTAATAATGCCTACGTTTTGTGTTCGGAGATAAATAGTCTTGACTACAAACGAATCAACTGATGAAAATGAAGTTTTTTGCAATATTAAAAAATATTTCTAGCATAATGTCGGTTGTAATAGATCTCTTCAGATCTCTGAAAAAATTTATTGTGACGGTTGCTGAAAAAAGATTTTTAAATAATTTTCAGTAAAAGAAAGATACAATGAATGCGATACGAGAATCATTTTTTTCAGCTCAAAGCGAAAAGCTTAGACTAACAACAGAGTGCAAGTTATTTCCTTATTTTTTTAGCTTTTCTTGTTTTTAAAAAAATAAGTTTTTTTTACATACTTTATATGCAAAGAAAATGTCTTGTTTATTAACAAGTACTTCATGGTAGATATTAATTTATATGTAGTAGTTTCTATGCGCTTCTTTATAATTTTTTTTTCCGATTTAGTATTTTTATTCTGCAAAATTCTTTTTTCTGTAGTTTAACTGCTTAACTTAGATTAACTGCAAAACCTATTTTTCTTGTACACTTCTAGTGCGATAAAGCAGTTAGAATATTTTCCCTGTCAGAAGATGCTCTAGTTTTATTTTAAAACATGAGAAACAGATCAACTTTCAATTAATACTATTATTATTTTTCAACAATATTTCGTTGCAAGTGAAGCACGACTAGTTGGCTATTAAGTTAAATATTTCATAGATTCTGGAAACCTTGAAGGTTTTTGACTAAACTTTCAAATTTTTTTATCAAACCTTCCTTCTGCCTTAGAGTAAAACCAGTATATAAGTCAGCCTTAGAGTAAAACCTTAGTATAAAATAAGTACGATTATTTGTGTAAAGTTTTAAAAGTTGCGAGGCATTTTAAAATCGTTTGTAATATAAATTACGTCAATTTATTTTACTAGAAATTAGCTTTAGCCCGAATATGGAAAATAATCGGGCTATTAAAATATCTTTATTCATAAAAATATTTTTCAAGCAAACTGTACAAATTTAAGGGAGAACTTGCACATAACTTAATAAAGATGGCTGATAACCTACATGTTACAAATATTGAATCTACGAAAATAATTGTGTATTGGTATAAAAATATTTCTAAAAAGTTCGATTTTGACGGCAAAAAGTAACTTTTCAAGGAATCTCAAATCTTTTCTATTTGTTTGAGTTGAGTAATTTTGTTTATATCATTGTGAAACTAAACCTTGTAAGCTGTAAAAGTATTTAATATATCAGAAATATTCAATCATTTTTAGCTAACATGTCTAAACATTGCATTAAAAAAAAAAAAGGCTCAGAAAAATTATTTTAGTTGCTGAGTGTTTATTGCCAGATAGTGATCTAAATATAAATGAGCTAGAAACGAAAATCCAATAAGTTAAAAAAATAAGGCCCCAGGTTTTAGTGACATTTCTTACAATTTATGTATTTTCTCCAATAAAAAAAACCTATTTATTATATCAATCAAAAATGGGATTGTTTCAGACAAATTTAAAATAGCAAAAATCGCACTTATATTTAAAAAAGATATTAAAAATCAAACTATAAATTGGTTTGGTAACAATCTAAACAATTGACAACAGTGTGTTATTATAGATCACTTCAAAACAGCTGAAAATCAAATGTGGGATACCACATTTGATTTTCAGCTTATTCTTTTTTTAATTTATGTCAACGACCTTCCTAAAAGTTATAATAGCATAATTTTTTCAAATGACACCAATCGGTTTTTTTACTAGCTTAATCGGTGATTTTTTATAACCGCTAACTTGGATCTTAAAAAAATTAACACATGGTTCAGAACTAAAAAATTGTCATTAAACTCAAACAAAACTAAGTCTTGTTTCTACATGAAACTGCATCTTATTTCACTTTAACTAAAAAATAAGAGCTTCCCCATCAATTTTTACTAATTCTTAGTAATGACAACACATTTATTGAACAAAACCAATCATCTAAACTTCTTCATGTGCTTCTTGACCAGAATTTATCATAGAACTCTCACTTTCTATAGCATTTTGTGGTCTTTTTCTGTATAATAAATTAATACCTAAAATTTCCTCAACCTTTTAAAAATATTAAAATAAAACTCATTTTA
Source organism: Hydra vulgaris (assembly GCF_038396675.1). Lineage (NCBI taxonomy): Eukaryota > Metazoa > Cnidaria > Hydrozoa > Anthoathecata > Hydridae > Hydra > Hydra vulgaris. The sequence continues at coordinate 41,147,636 of NC_088923.1, forward strand.
GTTACAAACATGGTTGGATCCACCGAATCAGAAAAACTTAAAAATTTCTAAAGGGAGGGGTGATTTTTTGATATGGTGGATCCAAACTCTAATAAAGTAAAGGAGGAGGAAGAGGGTCATATTGATATCCAAACAGCCCGGTTTTTTTTGCACCGCAAAAAATTATAAACATTTTTTTATCACTTTTAGACAGCCTCCCTTACTCCTATTTTCAAACAACATGCTTTATTAAATTTATACTTAAATAAAAAATTATTTCCAAAATATCTAAGGAAGAGGGGGGAAGGAGGGGGAGGGAAAAGGAAGGAGACGCCCCTCCTTTCCATATAGATTCGCCCTTAATATACATATATATATATATATATATATACATATATATATATATATATATATATATATATATATATATATATATATATATATACATATATATATATATATATATACATATATATATATATATATATATATATATATATATATATATATATATATATATATATATATATATATATATATATATATATATATATATAATGCTTCATAACGCTACTTAATATATTGAAAAATATAATAAATCATGAATAATATATTTATTAATAATTCATTCAAAGCTATTAATTAGATTAATTTTTCCCGCGCAAAATGAAATTCTACAATAAAAATAAAATAAAGTTCTACAAACAAAAAATAGTACAAAAGCCTCAACTATTATGACGTTCTTTCATTTCAATGATTAAATATCATTTAATAAAGTATTATTTTTGGGGTTCATGGTTGTAACTATTAATTTTTAAATTGCCTATAAACTATTGCTTTAATCCTTTGATTTTATTGCTTATTATGTAGGGAAAACTCTAATCAACGAAATTTTATTAGGTTTTTGTCGAGTAAGGCCTAGAAAAATTTTTTTGAGATCTTAAAAAAAAAAAAAGAAAGACTTAGATCTTTAAAAAAAAATATATATATATATATAAATAAGGTTCTCGTTGGCAAACATTTGTCTACTGCCAACTATAAATCCAATTTTGTCAACTCCAGTGCGCAAATTTGCCGACTAATTTTTTTCTTAGGGGGCTACACAACCCCATACGCCCCATTCCACCCCCTTGAGACGGCCTTGTATATATATATATATATATATATATATATATATATATATATATATATATATATATATATATATATATATATATATATATATATATATAGTTACTTTTAAAAGGTATTGCAAAAGTAACAAAATTAATTTAAAGTTGTTGCCCCTGCAATGTTGATTCAAATCATTCTTATATATTTATATATAACAGTGATGTAACAAAATAGTTTAAAGTTTGTAACCCTCTCTAATTGAGTGGGCTCAAACTTTATAGAGTCATTATTTTTGAACGCTAAGAGATTATTTTTTGAAATTCAAAGTTTATTGATGAATATAAATTTATTAAAGAAGAGTACAATACGGTAGTGGTGTAGTGGTAGAGCGCTCGCTTTATAAGCGAGAGGTTCGATCCCCACCACGTTCCTTGTAATACCGCGCTCAACTTGTTTCTCCGCGCAGCTGAATTGTTTGTCAAGTTTTGTGTTTTAGAGTTAAAACAAAAGAGTAAGTTGAAACCAACAAATTACAGATCAGTCTCTCTGACGTCAATATCATGTAAAATATTGAAAGAGTAATTGCTGATAATATAATCAAGCATTTAATAACAAACAAACTATAAGCAAAGGAACAGCATGGCTTTCTGAAAAGTAAGAGCTGCACAACGAATTTACTAGAATTTCTTCACACCCTTTCACCATACCAACTTTCGAAAGTCATTCGACAGAGTATCACACATAAAATTATGTGCTAAGGTTATTGCTTCCCTTATTGTTGGTATGCCTTTTAAATGAATTGAGTCATTTCATAGGAAGCAACGAGTAGTGATAAGAAAATGCAAGGCAAATTAGGTTGACGAGTTAAGTAGAGTGCCACAGGGTTCTGTACTTGGTCCACTCCTTTTCTTGATATTCACAAACGTTTTATTAAGCAGACTTCTTAATAAATGTTGTTTGTATGCCGATGACAATAAAATAATCGCTCCTATTTATACCGAGGTTGATTCGAAATTATTTCAAAATGACATAAAAAAATTTGATGAATGGTCAGTTGAATGGAAGCTGGGTTTGAATTTTGAGAAATGTAAAATAATGCATTTTGGTGCAAGTAATAAAAGATATTCTTATTTTATGAAAAATGATGGTGAAATAAAAGAAATTGAAAAATCTACTCTCGAAAAAGATATAGGTATTTATATATCTAAGGATTTGAAATGGGAAAGACAAGTAAGGAATGCTACCAGTAAAGCAAACAATAAGCTTGCAATATTAAATAATTCTTTTAGGTATAAAAATAAATATCTCATGGAAATTATCATGAGAGTTATATAAAGGTTTTAAATCTATTGATATGAAGAAAATCCAGATACAATTGCGTTCAATCAATACACCAGGTCCAGTATCCAATATTAAAGGTTATAAATATTTTGTTAAATCAGAGTTTGTTAAAAATTGTTTAAGTAGACAACACTTCTTTACAAACAGGGTTATCTTTCGATGGAATAATTTACAGGAATTGGTAGTGGAGTTTACATCAGTCAAAGAGTTTAAATCCAGAATTAAACTGATTGACTTGCAGATAATATTGAACAAGAAAAACAGGTTGCAGTTAAATTTTTAGACAACTATTGTGTTGGCTGTCATAGATATTGCCTGGCGCCTTATCTCAAATTTGAATTATTATAATTGTTATTATTATTTAATCTTAATTTTAAACATTTCTAAATTATACATTTATATGAATATTATTTTGATTATTCTGTAACTTTTTCTAGAGAATTTACAAAGAAAATTGAAATCTGGTTATGAGAACCGACACAAAGCGCATGAAAATAAAACCAGAATAAAGATAACGAATTATTAGCAAACATTCTTTAAAAAAACTTTTTTAAAGAACTATATATTTATATGGTAGATTTTCAAGTTTTAATTGAAACGAGAAGAATAAATTTGTTGCACAGCAAATTCAAGTAAGAGAAGTAAAAGTTGGTACACAGAATTAAGAGCTGTCAAACACTGATTACAAGTGAAATTAAATGAAAGTTTAAATACAAATAGCTCTAACTACCAATGTGTTTCAAAATGGGGAACATTGATCAATACGAAAGTTAATAAGTTTTAAAAATTACAGCAGAAATTTAAATAGATGTTCACAGTTTAGATTTCAGGTCATCACGAGTGAGTTATAAAAAGCAGAAAAGAACTCCGTATATTAAAAAAAAAAAATCCTTATATTTTTTTTTGTAAAAACCAATTGAATGGAAAAAAGGAAAAAAGGAATTGACAGTTGCACTCCAATCAGCACAAAAAGATTGTTTTTGTCCTTGCAAAATATTTGAAACATTAGTTATTTCTAATCCTTTTATTAATTGATTCAGCGATTGGAAACATGCTGATTAAATTACACGCCACGAAACCTCAACATCAAGAAAACACAAAACTTCATGCGAATTGACTAAAAAAATAAATGTTTTAAGAATATTTGCTTAATAGAGCTATTTAGAAGTTTCAGATAAAGTTTTGGGTTTTCTTGATAATCAAATTTTCATCTTTAATAAAACAATGGAACTTATATATGATGTATTCGTCCCATTGTTACCACAAAATCTGCATGACAAATGAACAGTTTCATATTTGTCAAGTGGAGAGACAAACTATTTGAAGTTACCCAAATTTTTATAATTTCTGATTAAAAGAAGACTAAATCAAAATCGGTTCACACTGGTATTTCACGTTATGATCAGTTAACAACAGTAGTTTGATATGTTAACGTTACGATCAGTTAACAATAGTATTTTGATATGTTAACATTAGAAAGTAGGAGTTATATAGATTATAATAATAAAGACTTTTATGGAAAACGTGTAATCAGAGAGTTTACATGTTTAGACATTAATCTTCAAGATTGTAGAGGTCAATCATATGATAATGTATTCAATATGTCAGGAATTTATAGCAGACTGCAGAAAATAATAAAATTAAAAATAATATGGTTATATATGCGCATTCTTTGAATTTGATTTGAATCCGCTGCAGAAAATTGTTCAGAAGAAACTATTCTGCTTTGTTCGAAATGTATTTCTTTTTTTCTTTTTATTTACATTTGTTTGCCGTTATACAATTTTATATAACCAATAATAACAAAATATAATTTCACAAATTTACAATGACAAGTAACACAAAAAATATAAACAAGGTATCTTAAAGAAGATCACAAAAGATTTTTAAACAAGTTTGAATAAATTTGTAAAGCAAAATAAGTAAAAATAAATTTTGTGTAAACGTAAAGAAGTATTTAAAAGTAAAAAATAAAAAAATATACATTTAATAAAACTTAAAGAAGTATGTAAAAATTAAAAAAAATCCATTTATTAAATCGTACTACCTAGAGGGCATGCGTCGTCCAGAGTACATCCGTTGGACGTTTTACGGACGTCCCTCGGACGATGCATGCCCACTGGGTACTAATAATAACTTAATATATTATTTATTGAAAGAATTAGGATGAAAGATGAATAGACAAAGGTTAAGCAAAATCAAAATTCAGCATAATAGTTTTATTCCAAAGGTGTGGTGCCCGACAGGCATTATGAAGTTGATTAAAATTCGTGCGACAATAAGGTTTGTTTAGATAAATCTTATTTCTCAAAATGTATTTATTATTACGTTTTAGAGTAAAAAGGTCTTTAAAGATGGATAGGGATTATTTATTTTTCCACATTTATACAAAACATAAAACATCAAATACATTTAGCTCATATATATTTAGAATTCTCATTTCAATAAAATAATGGTTTGAGTGAAAGAAGCGATCCGCAAAATTATTTATACGGATTGCACGTTTCTGACGGCGATAGAGCTGTTGGCATAATTTAATTAACTGTGTATAAATGAATAACAAAGTTGGATTAAACTTTTCTTAATGATGTAGATTCGTGCTTTATATAAAATTTCTCTGTTTTTGGAAACCTAAGTGCTTATATAATCAATATGATGGTTCCAAGTGATGTTTTAATCAAAATAAAAAAATAAAAATTTAGTAAGGTAACCTCTTCTTATTTCAATTTGATCTATAAAGATTTGAAAAAATATTGATAGTTTATCACAGAACACCGTGAAATAGCATTTAACCAGGAAGTTAACACCTCCTTCCTTACCAGTAATGAGTGTATATGGCGAGAGTCGGCTTCAAGCCATGGACCTCAAGTTCTAATACCAGAACTCTAATCACTACACCACGACTGCTAAAATGATAGAATTGGTGAATGCATTACCTGTTGGGTATGACTCATTTAAAAAAAGACTAAATCATAAATCAAACGATAAAACACAGAAATGTTTTGCTAGGCTTAAAGCAGATAGTTTTGAAAAACAATTTAAACCTCTAGATATTAATTTAATGCTATCATTTAAAAAAATATTGAAGATTATTAACAAATCTAATATTATCATACAAAACATCGAAATAGAAATTGTGGCAACAATCAAAACTTAATATTAATAAATGATACTGTTAGCGTTATCCGGCTTACAGTATTTTTGTTTTTTTTTGTAACTAAATTATGCCGCCATATCAAATAAAATAAAGATGGCTTCAGTAAAAGAACAGAACAAAGTTTCAAAGCTTTAAGTTAAAAAAGCAACAAATAGACAATGAAACTGAAGCTTCAATATTATAGGAGCCAAAATATTTAAATAAGCCAAATTTTCACATATCCACTTTGTTATGCTATGCACACATATAACACTCAAGAAACGCAAGAGAAAATGGTAAATAAAGATCTCGATAGAGGTTAAGATTATTACGCTCTACAATTTTCTGTAACTTATTGAAAACAAGTAAAGGATACGTGGGAGTTGTGCATCAGACCTTTCATGATCCGTATTACGAGTCTAAATTAAACATTAAAAAATGAATATTTCTTCAGAAAAACAAGTTCGCCAGAATATAGAATTATTTAATTAGAACGGAAGAAGAAGAGTCATCGGAAAAAGAAGAGTTATCGGAAGAAGAAGAGTTATTGGAAAAAATTGAATTTAAAATACCAAAAGCGTTAAGAGGAAATCAAAATTGGTGAATGAACATTAACATTTTTGATAAAAATCCAGATTTCTTTGTTAATACTGTAATGTGATTGTAGATATGCTTCTAGCAGAAATAAACGTAAGAATATCTGCTTAAAAAAGCCTCTGCTATCGTAACAATAACTTGCTGCCTCCAAAGTTTTTGATGAGTTTAGAAGTTTTTATTAAAACGATAATGAATATCTAATGAATATCAAATTGATTAAGAACAAGAATTAGTTGAAGAACTTCTATTTTATGCACATTAATTTAATAAATGATAAGACACTTTCACAAAAGCAACGCATAAGCAACACAATAAATAAACACAATAAAAACACAGCAAAGCAACACAATAATTGAGCCGGAAAAGAAAAATCGTTTTCATCATTAAAGAGTCTAAAATTCTTTGATAATCACTAGCACAAACCCAATTGAATTATTTATGAACTTATTCAAGTATCTATAGAATGTGATATAATAAACTATATAGATGTTAATGTAATTACTAAAAGACTCATTGTGCAAATGCCGCAAAATAAAAATAAAATCATTAAAAAGACGTTTGATATATGTAAATTATTTTGTTTTGAAATAAATATTTTTACAGACCTTTTTTTTTATGTAAAATGCCTTAAATCTAAATAATTGGATTAGTGCGCCGAAATTTTTTCGTTCAAGCGAACTTGTTGTTGAACAAAAACCATGAATCAAATTTTCATAAATTTTTAAAAAGCATTCATTTTTTGTTAAGGAAATTGATCGTTGATTTACAAAAAAAAAAAAAAAAAAAAAAAAAAAAAAATAAGTTTTAAAAAATAAAACAAAAGCTTTAATGTGTTTTTGGGGTTTATTAAAAACAATAAAAAATTTTTTTGTGTTCACGATAGTTTTTTAACGTTGTAATTTTCCGCGTCGTAAAAAACTAACGATTTTTAAAAAACGCTTTTCGTACTTTCGTACCTTGACCTACTTACTGTAAAAACATAAAGTTAATTTTAAATTCAGATGATTAATGAGTAGACGCCCATTAAGTTATCGTTCAAATTATTTTTAAACACGCATAACTTCACGTCGGTTAATATTATCGTAACGATTAAGCTTATAACGTGTGATGTTAGGTTACACGTCAATCAATCATCGGTAGTATGGTGGTAGTTTAAAATGCATCATTACATACCCAATATTTTTCTTGTGCGAACTTGATGAATTAAATTTATAAAAAAAATACTTTTTTTTGATAATGTTTTTTTATGACATTTTATTTTAATTGTGTACTAGACTCTTGAGTTTGTAAAAGTCAAGTCGAAGGACCACCTAAGTTTTGTAAGCGTTTAGTTTAGTAAGCGTTAAGTTTTGTAAGCGTTTAGCATTGTTTTCGTCAACGTTTATATCAAGGATCTGAAAATGTCACATTCCCTTTTTTCGTTTCTTAAACATGTTAATGTGAGAAAATTCTTAATTCAATTTTAAAATAGTAATTTTTAAATAATGTTACACACTAAATTAAATGTTACTTAAAATGTATCGCTATGACTCTTCAGTTTTAAATTATGTTTTACACAATGGGTTTCCTGTTATGATTTTTACATTTAAAAAGATATGATAAAAATTGAATGATTATAAATAATTTTAAAATATGTAATTTGTTTTGAGAAAAAAATTTAAGTTTGTTGTTCGCTAGCAAAAAGTATGAAAATGTAAAACCTTGAACTTTTTTAAATAAATTTTTGACAATTTTTTTTAAAGTTATAAATATACATTCTAATAAATGATAATTTATATGTTATTATGCATAAATACTGCTGAATTATTATTTGCTATATATATAAATACTTATACTAAACCCAAAAAGGTTTTCTTTCAGTTTAAAAAAGTTCATATCTTAATTCAACAGTAGATTTAATGCCATTGAATAACTCAATTACTTTTACTGTGCAAATTCTAGGTCAGTTTGATTAATTACATGTGTAGCTTTTTATAAAATTAACAATGTATGCAGTGCGCTGTAAACTTCCTGGTATCATTAAAGGTTATTTCCTTAAACCTGTGTCAACATCCAACCTAAAAAAGTCTCTTCCATGTACAAGTCCGACTGTACGATTTTATGCTTCAAGTGTAAGTGCTGAGCCTTTTATAAATGGAACAAGTGGTTCTTATGTTGAAGAAATGTATGAATCATGGCAAGCTGACCCAAAATCTGTCCATAAGGTTTTATTAATACTATTTATTTTAGTCAGTTATTTGTATCTTTTTTTATTATAAATCTAACAAGTCAAATAAAGTATATTGTTTTTTGTTAATAATCTTAAAAGTATTTAATATGTATCTAATTTTTTTTAGTACTAAAATAGTATATTTTAAAAACTTTTGTTTATAAATATTTTCTAATATTTATAACTTTTTATTAAAAGTCATGGGATGTCTTTTTTCGAAATGCTCAAAAAGGCGCACTACCTGGACAGGCTTATCAATCACCTCCAGAAATATATGGTCATCCTGTGCGTTATGTAACAGAAGTTACAATGCAACAGACACCTGACAATGCTCCTTCATATGAGCAAGTTCAAAACCTTATTCAAGACCATCTTGCTGTTTATTCTCTTATTCGTTCATATCAAGTAACTGTTTTATTTTTAAATTTAATTTAGTATTAATCTTTTTATTTTATCTAACTTTTCAATTATTAGTTTTTTTATTATTGAATTATACCAATAAAACTCTCATCCATATGGAAAAGTTGTGTGCCCTATCAATGCCCTTGCATGCATAGTTGCATGTATAATTCAATTTTATAAATTTAATAAAAATTCAAATAAAAAAGAAGACTTAAAATTTAAAGTTTGAGAACGAGTATAAAATTACATTTGATCATCATTATCATAAAATTCTGTCTAAATTTATACACTACTATGTTATAATTCTTTGCTTTATTCATAAATCACTCTAAGGGGTTACCATTTGTAATAGCAATAACAAAAGATTTTAATAATTTAAAATTTATTGAAATAGTTATTAAAACTAAAAGAACAAGCCCCACTTTTAGATTTTCTTTTAAGTTCTCAACAATAATTATGTTGCAGAAACAAATAATTAATTGAATTATTCATGTATCATTTAATAGTTATGTCATTTTTAAGAAGAAAAAATATTTCAATAAAGTAAAAAAATATAACAATAGCTTTGAGTTTTTATAAAAAAGTTAGCATATTAATGAGCAAAGAAAGTTTATTTGTGCAATAAAATGTGACTGCAAACATTCACAACCAATTAATGAAACACTGTAGACTGTGGTTCACTATAACAAAAAAAATGTAAAAATCTAATCATGCCACTGCATATATATGACAGAAATAAGCCAAGCATGTTACTATATTGTAGTAAAAATGTTTATAATTGAAGCTGCCATAGAATTGTTATACAAAGCCAAATCTCTAAATTGTGAAAACGTTAAAAGAAATGGCTGTATTTAAATCAGAGATGACTTGAGTTTAAAAGTAATAAATGAAATTATTACTTGTCAATTAAGCGTAATGAGTGTTGAGAATATATCGGAAATGTTAAAAGGTAGTTTATTATTTGAAACATATATAAAAAGCATATGGCACTAATAAATATTGAAGGAATGAAGCAGTTAACTAGAAGAAAAAATAAAAACAAACATTAGTGCTACTTTAGAAAAGGTTTTATAACAGCTTTTAAAAGTTACAATGTTTGGACCAGTATGTAAAATTTAATGAAATAGTTGCAGATATGTAAGAATTGAATCAGCTGATATCTGGGATGTTATTTGTTAATCAAAACCTACCCACAATAAAGTATAGTAAAACAATGGAAGGAAATCCTGTTAAGTGCTTTTAATTTATTTTATTTTAATAAGCAATCATTAAAATTGAGCTTTGCAGGATTGTTGGTCATTTTTATATAAAGGTATTTCTTTTATCAATAGTAGTCCTGTTCATACTGTTACTTGTTTGTCTACCTACATGTCTTATAGTAAAATGCTATTTTTATGAGTTACTCATCTCTATTTGATCCCAGCTTCTATATTTGATTAAAAATAATACATCTAAACAAAAATCATACAAATCATGTACAATGTTTTGCATTAATTGCTGTTACAAAGCTCTGTCGTTCATATTTTATGAACACCTCAAGGCATGTTTATTGAACATATTAAATTTGAAGAGAGATTAAACCAAATATAGATTTATTGAGTATTACTATAGCTATTACTTGAGTCCAATTTTTTAGCATTAAAAAAAATATTTTAAAATTGATTATCCAAATAAAGTCTGGTTTGGCAGACTGGGAAAAAAGTTCAAAGTTAAAATAAAGGTATGTTTATTTAGCATCTGAGAGCAAGCAACAGGACAATTACCCCTAGCAAAAAATGCCTACTTTTTGCTAGGGGTAATGGTTTTCATTGCTAGTAAGTGATTAAACTTCTCTTTGGCTCAGCAATTGTTTGATAAAAAAAGTTTTTGTGCCAGAGATCAAAAATCTCTATATGCTCATAAGTGGCAGTGAAGTCAAAATTATAATCATTTTGATTTAGTCATATGTTCAAACTTATTTGTCAAAACTGTTCGATTATTTATCACATTATTAACATGAGCTTGTAAATATTTTCTTTTCCAATGTTATTAATGTAAACAAAATTTAACAATTGTCCATTAGCATTAAATTAAAATGGTTTGTTGCTGGTGTTAGTCTGTTCTCAAATGGGAAAAAGGAGGGCATTTTTTACACGAAGTCTATACAAAATATTAAGATTTCAGATTTGCCTGATAATTTTTTCGTAAATGATGATCCTATCAGTGTTGGGCTTATTCAAAATGAAGCCTATGCTACTTGATAAAATTAAAAAAAACAAACTATTTTTAATGGCATGGACTGAGAAAATTCAATAAAAGAGGGCCTTCCAACATCTTTTTGGGTATCCTAACATGATGTTGTGGGCCCTCCTTATGTTATGGACACCTGACATTACAGATATTTTGAAACTTTAAGGCCTTCTAAAACTTAAAGGCCAGACAGCATCTTTGCACAAATTACACTCAATACCAATATTTTGATAAAATAATAGTTGAATTAATGCTTTAAAAATATTAGCGTAATAAAAATTTAAATTAAGTTATCAGAATATTTTTAAATTCTTATTTTAAAAGAATTATTTTAAATGATTTCAAGTTTTTTATTCTATGTCTTGCATTAATGACCAGCACAATTTTTAAGTGCAGCACACACTCTCTCGATATTGTCAACACGAGTCAACATTAAAGAAAATTATATTTAAAATTTGAGAGGTTTTCGTTCTAATAATTACTCTTACAATGTATCCTTATGTTTTAACATAAGCATCTAGAAGAATAAATAAAGCACAAAACCTTAACAAAAATTCTTCACAGGTTTGAAATCTATAATCTGCCATGACTTCATAATCACACTCTAATAAGTCAAAAAAACTATAAAACCTTTTGTTCTAAAGTTAAACAATCAGATAAAAATATGATAAATTTAGTAGGAAAGATTTCAACATAAAGCTAAAGAATATTGTGTTGTTTATTATAGTTATAAGACCAAGTTGAGGCTTGCGCAAAGACAGACTTTTGTTGTTCAATAAAAACTTCAACATAAATCAGGGTTGGCAAAAGCCCGGGTTTATTTAAAAAAACCCGGCCCAGTGTTTTTTTTTGGTTAAATTTAGATTTTATTGGGTAAATTTAGGTTTTTTTTTAATTTTGTATCTGTAAAAATTATTTTGTTTTTTGTTTAATGATATAGAAAATGAGTTTAATTTTCTACTTTAACTTTTATTGTTATTTAATAATTTATAACAAGAATTATTCAAATTATTTTGAAAAAAATTTTTAAATTTAATTTAAAACTGTAATAGAAAAAAAAGTTTCACGTTAAATCTATATGTATTGATTTATTTTAAATTTAAAAGTATTATTGTATATAAGTAAAAATGTCAATGAGAAATAGGAAAAAGAAGGTTAGAGAATGGGAGGTAGTAACTGAAGTTTCAATTAAACTTCAAGTTTGAACTTGAAATTCAAATGAACAAATTTGTCTCTCCGTGCAGCTGCCATGTATATAAAGGTTCGTGTTTAGGAATTAAAGAGTTTAGAGAGGGTTGTAACCACAATGAGGTAGCCTCTTCGACTGTAGTGGTCTTCTCTGGCCACTACTACTCATTC
>NC_088923.1:41165000-41177500 GCF_038396675.1 Hydra vulgaris
AGTTTCTTATAAATAAAAAAAACTTGTGTGTGTGTGTGTGTGTGTGTGTGTGTGTGTGTGTGTGTGTGTATATATATATATTTAAATATATGTATTTATATTTAAATATATGTATTTATATTTAAATATATGTATGTATGTGTGTATTTATATATATAATTAATGTGCTTGATTTTAATAACCATTTAGCACAACAAGATCTAGACAAAGAATTTCAACTGCCTAAAACCACATTTATTGGTCATCCTGGTCAAACTATGAAGTTAAGAGACATAATTGCATCACTTGAGGTGACTTATTTTTTAGTTTAGAGATGGTGGTAACTATAAGCATCTGAAAAAAGTAAATAAAATTAGTTTAATTGAATAAAAATTTAATGAATTCTTTTTCCTTAATGACACTATATCTTATTAAGTAAATATTTTTGCAAGTTTTATTAACAACAAGACACAGACAGAAAGAGATTTTTATTGTTGTTAAATTACAATTGAAACATATGCAACCTTTTAAAATTACAGTTAAAATGTATACACATCCTTTTTGTCTTAGTTGTATGCAATCCTATAATCCATATTAGTTTTGAATTCTAAGTAACATTTAGTTATAAAGAAGGATTCTATATACTTTATTAAATCACCAGTCAATGTTATGCAAACTTACACATTTTTCTGTTGTTTATTTTTAAATAAAATTTATCTCAGCTAATCACAGGATTAGGTTTCTTAATCCTGTACTTGGCTCGCAATTTAGGCAAAGTGCAAAGTTTTATTATAAGGCTATTGCAAATAGTAATTTAGTTTGTAATGCAAAGTCAATATAAGTTTTAAGAAAATGAAAAACTTGTATTAAAAATAATTATTCTTTGTGTGCTTTTGTTTAGTTCACTCAATTACCTTTTCACTTAGTTCTTTATCATTCTTTTTTTCCCCAACACTGCATTTTTTTGTTTTATGTACGCAGTTACATTGCTTGGTTTTTAATTGATTTTTGTTGTGCAAAAATTAAATTATATATATATATATATTATATATGTATATCTAACGCAGGGGTTATTCTAAATTGTTTTCAACCACGTTAAATGTATTGCTATTGTTACTGATTTCAAAAGTATGACATATAAGTAAGATGTACAAAGTAAAAATAAAATTTGTTCTAATTTATTTTAATTTTTCGAAAATTATTTTCCACCATTTTGGCTGCCTTGGAGGTAGATGGGTAAGTCTGGTGATGCCACTAAATAAAAAAAAATAAAAAATAGAAATTATTCTTGATCTTTGATGAGGGTTTCATAGTATTCTGGGTCAGAGCAATGCTATGCTTTCTACAATCATTAACAACAAAATATTCTTTTGGTCTCAAACTTTTCAAGATGTTTGAAGTCAGTTTGAACAGTATGATTTCTGTCATAAATTCTTTAATTAAAATTATTCCTAAATTAGTTTAATTTTGTGTATAATTATTTCCTATATCTAGTAAAACAAAGTTGTTAGAGATGTCATGAATAGTGATTTTGCCAAATACCAAATACAAATATTAGGCTAGGCGCTCAGCCAAAGCACCAAATTTGCTTCAGCTGAGTGCTTCAAAATTTACTAAGTGCTTAATTTTGAAGATTCCTACCTGCTTCATTAAAGTAGTTGATAAACAATGCTGGATGCGTTTTTGTTTCATTTGTGAAAGGCTATTTTTGAAAGCATGTATAATTTATGAGGGATTTGCAATCATTAATGCTCAAAATCAAAGGTTGTAAATCATAATAAAAGCATTTTAATCGTTTGGCGATAGCAAATGATTGCAAATTCCTGATAAATTATTTCAAAAGTAGTCTTGCATGAGGGTGTACAGTAATGCATAAGTGAGGGGCATGGGTGCAGCTTACATTATTTCCTAGACTTTAGTCTTCATGACATTTGATCTGAAAGTTTAATAAACATTTATTACACACTGTTAAAAAGATTATTTACAGTAAATTGGTTTTGTTATAAGTTAAAATAAAACAAAATGCAATTGGTGGATGTCTGGTTATTTTGTAGGTTCTTTATTATTTACTTCATAGAATGTTTACTGTAAAAGTATTGGTTTGGAGTTCATGTTTCTTACCAGTCAAAACAAAAGTATTTTTTATATTATTTTTATAATTAAAAATAAAAATTTACATTAAATTTACAGATAACCATTGTGATAAGTAAAGTTTTTGCTTTGGATGCTTTATTCATACTCCTTTATTTACAGATAGTTGGATTCGAAAACATTTTGAGACACCTGGTGTTATGAGTTTGACACCAGAAGAAAAGCGACGTCTTCTTGCCAGACTGGTACGCTCAACAGAGTAAGTTGTTTGAAATTTATCCTTAAAGTGTTTAAATTTTTAACATAAAAAACAAGTATTACCATAAGTCTTTTCAATAAGTCTTGTTTTTAACAATTAATTATAATAAATAAATTCCACAAAATATGTTATGTAATATAATAGTAAAAATTTAACTTGATTACTCAACTTTTAAGTTAAATACTGAAAAGTTAATACTCAAATTTGATTAAATGTTTATCACATAGCTAAACTGAAATAGTTTTTTTTAGTTTTAAATCAACTAACTTAATAAATTAATCTTTAAAAGCCATAACCCTATATATATGGGCCAAATTAAAAAATATAATATTGAAAAAAAAATAATTGTTTTTACTTTCACAACAGTTAAGGGTAAAGGAAAAAGAAAGTCTTTTTCCCCTGATAAACCTTCATGAAGTAAAATGAGGCTTTATAATTAAACAAAATAATAATCAGGTTTTGAAGTAAATGACTTCTATCTTTTGTTGTATGGAGACTAAGGCTCATAAAGGGTTAATTAATGTTTTTCTTTTATTGGTTTTTTTTTTGTTTTTTTGTTTTGAATTAAATTTAAATTTAATGTGATGTGTTTCTTTTTTTTTTTTTTATTAAAAAAAAAAAAGAAAAACATGTGCTAACAGGAACACCACAAATGGTGGTGTTCCTGTTAGCAAACACCACTTTCTACAGTTTGTAGTCCAGACAGCGCTCCAGTCAGTCAGTCAGTCACAGTTTTATAAAAGTTTTCTCCAGAACTCTCTTTTTTTTTCTCTCAAAACTATTTAGTATGTGGTTAAATAAATCTTGTTTTGTTGCCATTATTTAATCTTGTTTTATTTTTAAATCTTGTTTTATTTGGCATTACCATTATTTGTGATTTTAATTTGTGGTTTTAGTTTTTAAAAACTCTAAAGATCCCTTTGACGCTTTTTTTTAAACCCTTTTGTTGTTAAACTTTTTTATAACCAAGTTGACAGGCATTATATGCCTATACAGTTTTTTTTTTGTAAACCTTTAAATTAAAAAAAATAAAATGTATATTGTCAATATCATTATCAATAATGTCAATATTTAATCTATTGTTTCTAAATTGCTCTCTGGTGTTTTGTTTTATTGAAAGCCTAATCACGTGTTGTGTTTTAAATTTAAAATTTTTTAAAGTGATGGACATTTTTTTGTGATTTGGTGAATATTTGCTTTAAATGGAATTTTTAATGGAAATTTTATTTTAAAAGCAATTTAATAATACAGTTTTTATTTGATTTAATTTTATGATTTGATGTGTTTCTTTTTTTAGGTTTGAAAATTTTTTAGCAAAGAAATGGAGTTCAGAGAAAAGATTTGGACTTGAAGGTTGTGAGGTATGTTTTTTATCATCCTGATCTTTTAGTTGGCGAACAAAAAAATCTGGGTGTTTTTTTTTTAAATTTAAAAAAATGTTTTTTCATCAAATAATTTAATGAAAAATTGCAAAAAATTTAAACTCTTGCATTGTATTCAACATAAAAAAAAATTTGTTATCAACATAGCAAATCAATCAGAAATTATTACTAATAATTAGAAATAAAAGTGTTTAGTTATTACTAAGGAGTTTTTAGTTTACTTTAAGGGTATTATAATTTTGTCAAGTTTTTTTATTAATTTAGGTTTTGATTCCTGCTTTGAAGCATATTATAGACATATCAAATGATAAAGGTGTTGAAAGTGTTATTATGGGGATGCCACACAGGTTAAATTGATTTTTTTTTTAAAGTTTTTTAATTTATCTTTTTAAGTATTATTTTTATATTTATACATGCAACAGGTTTTGTATAAAATATATTTCATTTAAGATAACAATAACTTTATAAATATGGTTGTTTATTAAAATATTGTTAATAATTATATTTTCAATAATATTTATGTAATAAATTATGAAATTATGCATACTCTGCAAAAACAATGTATTTTTTGCAGAGGAAGATTAAATGTTTTAGCCAATGTATGTCGTAAACCTTTGGAACAAATATTTACTCAATTTAATCCCACCCTGGAACAACAAGATGAAGGTTCTGGAGATGTAAAGTATCATCTTGGCATGACTCATGAAAGATTGAATCGTACTACAAACAAGATTATTAAGCTCTCTGTTTGTGCTAATCCATCTCATTTAGAAGGTTTTTGTTTTTTATGTTATTTTATTTACTAGGAGTTATTTTTATTTACTAGGAGTTATTTTTATTTACTAGGAGTTATTTTTATTTACTAGGAGTTATTTTTATTTACTAGGAGTTATTTTTATTTACTAGGAGTTATTTTTATTTACTAGGAGTTATTTTTATTTACTAGAAGTTATTTTTATTTACTAGGAGTTATTTTTATTGACTAGAAGTTATTTTTATTTACTAGAAGTTATTTTTATTGACTAGGAGTTATTTTTATTTACTAGAAGTTATTTTTATTTACTAGGAGTTATTTTTATTGACTAGAAGTTATTTTTATTTACTAGAAGTTATTTTTATTGACTAGGAGTTATTTTTATTTACTAGAAGTTATTTTTATTTACTAGAAGTTATTTTTATTTACTAGAAGTTATTTTTATTTACTAGGAGTTATTTTTATTTACTAGAAGTTATTTTTATTTACTAGGAGTTATTTTTATTTACTAGAAGTTATTTTTATTTACTAGGAGTTATTTTTATTGACTAGGAGTTATTTTTATTTACTAGAAGTTATTTTTATTGACTAGGAGTTATTTTTATTTACTAGGAGTTATTTTTATTGACTAGGAGTTATTTTTGTTTACTAGGAGTTATTTTTTGTATGAGTGTTACGTGTTTGTTATTTAAGTGAATAGATTTCATTTAATGAGCAATAATGATGATAATAGTAATCAAATAAAATAATGCTAAATTTAGTTAGTGTTCCTTCGAGCGTGTTTAACACAGAACTTTTGGCAGCCATTGCAACCAAGGTAATGGCGAGAAAGAGTTGCAGCTTTTTTTTTTATAAGAAAATGTGAGGGAAAGTGTATGCAAATATCTAACTTACGTAAACTTCAAATTATATAATGTTAAAACATTCTAAAACATATATCAAGTTTAACAGTTTTACTTTCTCTTGAAAACTGCATTGTGGCAACATCTCCTTAATATTGAGCATCTCCTTAAGATTGATTTATAGAGTTTATTTACCATTTTATAAAGCCTTTTGTTTATTAAATAGTTTTAAAATTAATTTTAAAGTTAAAATTAAAAGTGATTAGCTCTCAGAGTTTCTGAAGTGTCGTGGTTTAAATCATACTACTGGCACCTTTTTTTTTAAAAAAATCTTTTTTGATATTTCTAAAATACAAAATAAGTCACTTTTAAAATTTTATAGATATTAATTACATAACATATATAAAGATATTCTTTATATATAAGATACTATAACAAATGAAAGGAAGAGAATTTTTTAAAAAGCGAGAAGTCCGTAGTTAAAAAAAACTTTAAAATTTAATTTTAACAATTAAAAGTCTTTTTTGTTATATATATATATATATTTTTGCCATAAATATATAATGGCTAACTAAGGGCTGATTAAATATTATCAGTGACATTTTATGCCTAGTTTATTACTGTAACTTTATTTTTTTTACCTATTTATATTAGAAAAAACATTTAAAATTTATTTTACCAATTAAAGATCTTTTTTTTTTTATTTTTTTTTCCTATAAATAAATAGAGTTAGATTAAAGAATTTTAAAATATATTGCGTTATGGGGCAGATTTGAACCCTAATATTAGAAAAGTTGTTTAACAATTAACAAGTCTTTCTAACAAGTCTTTTTTGCGTAAACTGTTTTGGTTTTGAATTTTTGTATTTATTTTATTGTATTTAAAAAATTGACAAATTGAAAAAATACAAAACATATTGTATCATCCAAGTGGAAAATTTGAAACTTCAATTTTAGATTTGCCCACAAGACAATCCTGCTACTTGTCCATAAGACAGTCCTGCTACTTTAGGAGGTGCTGCTATGGAGGAAAAAAAGAAAAAGAAAAAAAAGAAAAGTCTGTAGTTGGAAAAAACTTTGAAATCTCAATTAATTTCTGATTGCTAAAATTATGTCACCTTCTTAGTTCTCTCATTTTTATAGCGTTATGTATGAATGTCTGAAAGTGTAAACGTCATTAGCATATGTTGAATTAGCAGACAGTATAAAGAATAATTGTGTATAATATAAGAAAACTACGATTTTGTTTTAACAATTAGAAGTCTTTTTTATATACATTTTTTGCTATACATATACAGGCAAGATTGAAAAAATTTTGAAATTTATTATGCTAAGGGTAGGTCTTAAACCTCCCAAAACACTGATGACAGATCACTAAACCACTGAGCTATCAATAATATGCGTTTAAAAGAAAAACAAGTTTAATTATAAATTTCTTATAGGCTTAATGTATTTGAAAAAGGTGCGCATGGTAATTTTTTTCCTCTTAAAGTAATTTTTCAGAATGATTTTTTTTACTAAGAAATATTGAAGTAAATAAGGAATAGGTATAGAAATGATCAGTGTGGAATAGATAAGTATAGAAATGGTCGGTTTGGTAAAGACCATAATTTTACGGATCCATAAAATTAAGATTTATATAAGGAAAAAGTTTAGAAAAGATCGGTGTTGATTAGATGCAAAACACAAAGTAGTTAGAAATTTGCGTTCGAAATTTTAACATGCCATCTACATGAAAGGAAAAATTTTCTGACAATCAAAAATAAATATCTTGCTCTTAAAGATTTAAAAAAAAATCTAGCTAAAAAGAATGTTGCTAAAAAGTTTAGTTTTCCTTAAAACACTTAGCTTACTGGGTTAAGACTTAACTTACTGGATTTTCAGTTTCTAATAAAATCTTTTAAACTCAAAGGAAAAGAAAAGGAACTAAAAGGAGGAAAACTGAGCAAAGTTTGTTTAACAGACCTAACAGCAGTTTAATTCCCAAGATGGGGAGACCAGCTGCTTCGTTTGGTAATAAGAATTATAGAAAAAGCAGGATTATTTAAAGCTGTCAAAAGCCTACTTTATCAGTACATGCCCCAAAATAAGTCTTGTATAGGCTCATAGTTCATGCTCTGGCTCAGAAAGTTGCTCTGATTATTAATAACTTCCATACTAGTATATCCACAAACTTCCATACTAGTGTCATACTATCCATACATGTTCCATACTATCTTCAAAGTAATAGTACTGTTCTACTCACTTTAATTTTTACTCATTAATTTTTGTCAACTTTTTTCTACTCATTTTAATTTTTGTCAACTTTTTTCTACTCACTTTAATTTTTTTTTGTTATGAAAAATGTCCTTCCTGTGTACATACTGCCTGCCCAAAACATAACTCAATTGATGTATAAGCTAATGGCTAATTCAATATCATCAGTGACATTTTATGCATAGTTTATTAATGTAATTTTATTTTTTTTACCTATTTATTATATATTTATTACCTATTTACTATATATTTTTTTTTACCTGTATATATTTTATTTTTTTTGTATATTTATTGTTTTTGTTTACTTTTGTACTTATTATAAAGTTATCTTTTTTTTTCAGCTGTTGACCCAGTAGTTCAAGGTAAGACACGAGCTGAACAATTTTATCGTGGAAGCTCTGATGGTAAACAAGTTATGAGTATTCTACTGCATGGAGATGCAGCATTTGCTGGACAAGGTGTTGTCTATGAAACAATGCATTTGAGTGATCTTCCAAACTACACCACACATGGAACAATTCATGTTGTAGTTAATAATCAGGTAGTTTTCATTCATATTTAAATGAAAAAAATATTTTAGTTCAGTTTTTTCCTCTTCAGTTATCTAACCTAAGACACTTTTTTATCAAAAACAAGATCTGTAATCACAACTAATAGTAGTTTATATTGTTTATAGTATATCGGTATTGTTTATGTCTATCAATATTAATGTGAATATGCACAAAGTATATTTTGTTAAAAGATAAGTGTAACAGTTAAATTAACAGTTAATATAATAAATTAAACAGTTAATATAATAAATTAAATGTAATAATAGTTATATTAATACAATAATGATTAAATACTTTAAAAATAAGTAAATAATGTAGTTGAGTTAATTATTTTTAATAAATCTAACAGACCTCCTTAACAATGTGTCGGATTTGTAGAATTTTTTAACAATCAAAATATAATTTAACCTGCTAAAAATTGGTTATAAAAAAAGTATATTTTCTGATTTGTTTGAGAAGATAGTCAAAAGTTTATCAAGCTGCTCAACCTACCCTAACTGTGTAAGTTGAGTCATTGTGTGGGGCAAGTTGAGCAACCTATATATATATATACATGTACAAATATATATACATGTACATATATATATATATATATATATATATATATATATATATATATATATATATATATATATATATATATATACACATTTACATATACATATACATATACATATACATATATATATATACATATATACATATATACATATATATATATATATATATATATATATATATATATATATATATATATATATATATATATATATATATATATATATATATATATATATATATATATATAATGTACCACAAAATTCTTTCTTATCAAAGTTATTTACTTGTGTTCAAAAGTTCAGTTTTATTTATGTTTTTCAAAGCTGTTCAATTTACCCCGACTAGACAAGGTGTCACATTAGTTAGGTTTTAAAGAGAACAGTAAGGCTGCAGAAGAAATGATTAATTAATCAAAAATCCAATAATTTGGTAAAATATAATCAATTAAGTGGTGGCAGATGAAAAAAGTTTATGAGCATCTAAGAGAAAAATAGTAATTTTTTTTTATTTTTTGGTCCAAAATAGAAAAAGTGCCTGTGCATCTTATTTAGTTGTTGTCCAACGACCTTTTGTTGGGCATTTTGTTGTTACCATTATGATTCCTTAACTTTGATCCATTAGATGTTTTATCATATGATACATAGTTTTTGAGATATTTTAAAAGCTCAACTAGCCCTGCTCTACCTCAACTAAATAAGGTGTTTTAACTAGGGAGAATTATAGATGACAACACAAATGCAAACAAAGCTGACAGTTTTACTTACTATGTTATATTGCTTAATAATATATATTTTTTATTCTTCTATTTATTATTATTTTTATACTATGTTATTTGCTACTTTTGCATTGATTTTGAAAAATCTTTGAAATTATTTTATGAATCTTAAAAATAACTTGAGAATTAATATCAGATAGCTATGGTTAAAATTACACCCTGCTAGAATAAAATTTATTAACCAAATAGCTAGTGACAGCCTTATCCTACCAAAATGGAAATTGATTTGATAACACTAGTTAAATGTCTTGCATTGTATTTATGTCATTTTTTTTTCTCACATTTTTAATGACTTTTTTGTAACTATGCAGTATCTATTGCTCTTTTTTGTCATGGTTTTTTACTGTCTCTCTATATAAGATATATTTTATGTCTAGATTGGATTTACAACTGATCCACGAATGTCACGTTCATCTCCTTACTGTACTGATGTTGCTAAGGTAGTACAATGTCCAATTTTTCATGTCAATGCAGATGATCCTGAGGCAGTCATGCATGTTTGCAAAGTTGCTGCTGAATACCGTGCAGAGTTTCATAAAGATGTTGTAATTGATCTTGTGAGAAATATTTTCATTTTTTTTCTTTATGTTCAAATTAATTTTTTTAGTGAAACTTATAACTTTTTAATAGCATAAAATTCTCAAACAAATGTTAAAGCTATGAGAGGTATTAAAGAAGGCTTTGAGATAATTCACTGTACGTGTAAATATACTTTATTAATAAATGATAAACGTAATAGCTTAAATTAGTATTTTAATAATAAATATTTTTGTATTTTCTTATATTTATAATCTTATATTTATACATATATTAAATTGCATGTTTAAAATTCTTCAATTTCAAATTATAGAAAAACTTATAAAACAATTTTATCTTTATATAATTGAGAAATTTTTTTTCTCAAATCTTGTTATGGCATGTACTGAAAGATGCATGTATAAAAACATTTAGTTACATGCTTAATTACAGCTTGCAGATTTTCAGTACTTTATGAAGTTATGAAATTTCATGAAAAAACTTAAGAAAACACTTGGAAAAAGCTCTAAAATTTTATTTACAAATTTTGAAAAAGTATTGAATTAATCTTACAATAATCAAATAGTTATTAACTTAAGACATTTAAAAGCAGAACTAAACTAAAACAAACTATTCATATTAGGAAATGTAAAAAGTTAAGCAAATAAATCATTCTGACTGAGAATAGTATTTTAAAATAAATTTGTGATGCATTTTTTGGTTAAACAGTTTTGTTAGTATAGATTAATGTTTGGCTTCAGATCCATATTTGATATTAGAATCTTCTGCAAATAATCTTACACATCTCTTAATGTATGGGAATAAGAAGTTTTTGAATATTTGGCTTTATTTTTCTTTTAATGAAGGTGTTAATTTTTTGACCTTCTAAGTCTGTTGTAAACCCCAACAACAGTTTTTTATGTAACAGCCTTTTATAGTACATGATTTAATTAAGACCATTTTTTAAAATGGTAGCAATGATTGTATTTAACTACAACAGTACATTACAATAATCATACATTATAAAAAGTTATATAAAGAGTACACTGCATTTAATTTATTTAAAGCATCTTTTATTGTTTTTCTTGTCTGTATTAACAAGTATATGACTTGTGGAAAAGTTTTGGTTTTTAGATTAGAAAGAATTTTCTTGATTTTAATATGTTTGAGTTTTAGAAATTGTAAGTTCTTTTACTCTTTTGTAAAATTTATATTATGTCACCAAGGTATGTTACCGAAAAAATGGACACAATGAGAGTGACAATCCTGATTTTACACAACCTCTAATGTATCAAAAGATTCGTCAACAAGAACCTTGTGTTCTCAAATATGCTAGAAAACTTATTAGCGAAAATGTAGTAACAGAAGAAGAATTCCAGGTATGTCTCTTTAGTTTTGGTGTTAAAATAAATTGTTATTAAATTAAATGGTGTTAAAATAAATATTGGTGTTAAATTAAATTGAAGCATAACTGTAATTAAACATAATTATATATATATATATATATATGTATATATATATATATATATATATTTAGATTGTTGCATTTGGGAGTACGGAAGGAAAAAAATGGTTCTTATGCCAACAAATACGTCACTTTTAATTACTTTTGACTTTCGTCCAACATTTAGTGTTGTCAGAAAGTTAAAACCATTAATTTGATTACAAATTAATCGTTTTTTACAAAACCCGCAAAAACGCAAATTTAATTGACCAGAATGTTTTTAAAAACATTCTGAATGTTTTAAAAACATTCTAAGTGTTTTTAATAATATAAACAATGTTTTTATTTTTATTTTTTTTAATAAAATGTTTTTATTTTTTTTGATAAAATGTTTTTATTTTTAATTTTTTATCGTAAATCATGCAAGGAGTGTTGCTACATCAACTATATTATAGCTTGACTCACAACAAAGTGCTGCTACATTGACCGACAAATAGCTTGACTCGCAATGGAGTGTTGCTACATCAACTATCTTATAGCCTGACTTGCAAGGGAGTGCTGCTACATCGACTGAGGGTTTGTTGGTTGGGGCAGGCAGTCTATCAAGTAATAAAAAAAAAATTTCCGGTCTTGCATTTTAATTTTTACTTTTTGTCAACAAAATACAGAAAAACTTTCTGACAACCAGTTAGGGGTTATATATATATATATATATATATATATATATATATATATATATATATATATATATATATATATATATATATATATATATATATATATATATATATATATATATAAGGGTGTTTCAAAAATAGGTCATGTCTGAAAGAGAGAAAAAAAAACCCTCGCTTATTATCTGCCCATGGTTTACTACTAAATAGACTTTTTTTTTAATTTTTGAAAATCTTTGAAAATTTTTGAAAATACAAGTCCTTTCACAGGGTAAAAGAAGGAAATTTCAGGGCTTTTTGTACCATTTTAAAACAGTTTAAAGGAAGTATTAAAATTAACATTTTTTATTTTTTTTTTAATATTTATGTTTGTAAAGACTTATTTAATCAAAATAAAATAGGCTCTATTCTCAAAAA
>NC_088923.1:41182500-41235000 GCF_038396675.1 Hydra vulgaris
GTTTGCATTGTTATGCATTTTTAGTGCAACAATTGGTATGATCATTAGTTCTTTAAAAATCATAATTAATTATAAACTAATCATAACCAATTCTAAAAAATTTGAATTTAAGGTTTAAAGCGAGTTTTAAAAAGTCGTGCTGAAATGTTAGGAGAAGGTATCGTTGATTGGGCAATTGGAGAGGCTCTAGCAATAGGCTCGTTACTTAAGGAAAAAATTCATGTTCGTTTAAGTGGTCAAGATGTAGAGCGAGGTACCTTCAGGTAATGCTCTTAATTGTTGATTGTTGTTTTTATCTTTTTTTATATTTATCATATAATATATTTTATGTTTATCATTATGATAATAACTATTTTATGATCTTTGTTTTCACTCTTTAATGGTTTCTAATGCACTTTTTTTTAATTTTCTAATTTCTAATTCACTACAAAATGTTTCAGCATTCTCAATCTATTTTTTCAAACTAATGTTCGATTATTTTTATTTTTTTTAATGTTCGATTATTTTTATTTTAAGTCACCGACATCATGTCTTACATGATCAAAAGATTGACAAAAAAACTATTAATGTGCTTGATACCATCTCTAATGATTACGCCAAATATATTTGTTGCAACAGTTCTTTGTCTGAATATGCTGTGTTAGGTAAGGCATTTGTGCTTTATGAACTATAATTTGCTGTATGAAAATGTGGTTGATGTGCAGCATATGTGTCCACCACGTTCCTGATAAAAGCACATGTTAACTTATTAATTTTTTGATAAATATTGGTACTTAAGGCACCAAGGTACTTAAACCAATATTTGGAGTTATAGGGTGAGAGTAAGAGTTTTAGTGGTCATCAGCTTTGTGTATGTGAGTTTGTTTAAAAAAATTAAACTATTATATCTTTATACATACCTACATTAGGGTACATCGCTAAAATCATTTTGATTAAAATAATACGGCGTACTGATATTCCTATGTAAAATTAAATTTTAATTTGAGTTTCTTTATTGTGTTTTTTAATTTGAAAATGTTTTGGTAAGGCAATTGAGACTTTTAGTTATACATTTTATAGTTTATTGTAAATAATTACCCATTTTTTGAGAATGTGTTGCAACAACTGTATAATTCTCAAGGTGAGTAATACTTACCTTGAAAAATAAATACTAGTTATCAAAATATCATAAAGTTTGTTTTTATAATGCGTATTATGCATATTCAGCGATTATGCATATTGAACATATGTAATAAAATGAACTATGTGATACATTTTTTTTTTTTTATTATTTTGACCTTATGGTGATGTTTTATCTTTTTCGGGGCTTAATGAAAAGACTAATTTTGTCTTCTTCTAGCCCCAGTCATGTAGATTTTTCTTTTATAAACTACGATTGTAAAATTACAATACAATTGTAACATACATTGTTATCTTAAATACATGTTTTTGTTAAGGAAAGATATTTTCAAAACAAAGAAACGAAAGAAGCAGGATTTAATTCAGTTTATATACCCGAGAATTCAAATTTACTTTGTTTATATACTAGAAACGTTTTTTATAAAAAAGACTCTAATCACAAGTACTTTTTAATAATGTGTATTTTTTAATTTATTTCTAATAACAATACTAACAATGAGTAACTATACATCGAATGTGAAAACTAGACATAGTTTAGCAATTAAATTGTCTACTTTTGTTGGAAAAGGTAAAGAGTTTGTTTTGTAAGAGGTATCCACAAAAAGATCAGTAATTCAAATGGGTATTCTTCTAAAGGTTAGCTTTTATTTATTTTTTTTAACTTCTAAAATATTTTCAAAAAATATTATATCAAAAAATATATATTTACTTAATATAAATTATTTGTGATAAATAACTAAATCTATATCTACCTTTTAGGAAAGAAAAGAAATAGAATTTGAATGTAGAAAAAGTAATTTTACTACAAAAGAACTAAGCAGAGAACTTGCTAAACTGGTGACAGCTCAATGGTTCAAAGCAAATAGTATGTTTAAACCACCAGTTACAATTTCGGAAAAATCACTAGCAGAAAAATAAGTAGACTATGGTTTAAAATATCCAGGTTTTTAAAAAACACAAAACCATCCAAAGAAACAACCAACAAAATAACTAATGAGCTTGATAGTCTCTTTGATATCATATCATGTACTCATACAATCATTATATGCACAGAGGCAGCATCATTTTGCAATGATCCCAAAAACTGCAAATTAGGTGCACATGTTTATTGTTCATGCCCTCTATTACAAAAAGTTCCTGTACTTGATCTTCTTTGGCTTCGTAATCAGAGGCTTAAAAAGAAAGAGATTTCTACTATGCAAATTGGTTTATGTGATTATAAAGAATCGGTTCGCCTACGGAGAAGAGAAAATAGGAAAAACATTCAGGAAGAAGCTGCAAGAAAAAGGGAAAGAAAAGAAAATGAAAGAAAATATGAGTTTAATAAATTTCAGGTTAGCTCAATTAGCATGAATATAATTCTTTAATTGTTTTAAAACATTTATTACCGCAATCTAAGAAAGTCTTTAAAACTAATTTTTTAATGTTTAATATATATTGAACTTTTTTAAATTTAAAATTTATATATTCTATTATATATAATATTACTTACCAATATTGGTAAGTAATAATATTGTATTATAGAAACTGCATGTTTAAAAAATTTAGAATCCTGAACTTGTTTTCAATCTGCATGAAGAAAACAAAAATGGTATTGATGATACTGATGATACATACAATTTAAATACTTCACAACTAAAAAACGAAACAAAAACTTTGGTCGACAAGTTGCTTGAAGAAAAACTAGGAAAATTTGCATCACTGGTTACAAGATACTTAAAAAAACCAAGTCTAAAGCAAAACAAAATGACTATAACACATGCGGCATCAGCTGCAATAAGATATAATATTTCTAATGTTGGTGGGGCTGCTATAATCA
The DNA here is from genome assembly GCF_038396675.1 of Hydra vulgaris. Lineage (NCBI taxonomy): Eukaryota > Metazoa > Cnidaria > Hydrozoa > Anthoathecata > Hydridae > Hydra > Hydra vulgaris. The sequence goes on from NC_088923.1 coordinate 41,185,439, forward strand.
CTGGTATAATAAAAGATTTTATAGCTGCAGGTTATCTTTCTCCTGATATGTCATACCTTTCTGTTGACCCAAATAAAATGCGAAGGGCTAAGAATAATGTAATGAAAGAAAATACAATTATTGAAGCTAATAAATGTAGTAACGAAAATATAATTGGAATTGCTTATGATGGAAGAAAAGACTGGACCAAAACGTTAATTCCAGATAAATACGGAAAACTTCACCCTAGAGTCATAAAAGGAGGAGGAGCATATAAGTGTATCTTGGGAGCCAACTGGACGTTATCTTGCTCACATCACGCCAGAACCTGCTCTTCATCCGGAAAAACCTGCAAAAAAAATAGCTGAAGCACTCTATGATGTGCTTGAAAAAAACAATGCAACTGAGTCATGCATAGTAATAGGTGGAGATTCAACTAATATCAACACAGGATGGTCAGGGGGAATTCATGCCCATCTTGAAAAAATGTTAGGACATAAATGCTATTGGGCGATTTGCATGAAACATACAAATGAACTCAAGCTACGACATTTAATTATATCCCTTGATTGTCCGACAAGTAGCAAGGACGGATTTACAGGATCAGTTTGCAAAAACCTTAAGTATGTAAATGATATGACAACAAATTATAATTTTACACCCCTGCCAGATGGAGAGGAGCTTCCAAAACTTGATGAGAAAGACATAAAAAGTTTATCTACTGATGCTTATATCAGTTACAGATATGTAAATGCTATCAAGTCAGGAAAACTTTCTCCGGATCTCACAAATCTAAAATGTGGATCACTGTCTCATTCTCGCTGGCTTACAACAGGTATGGCTTTAATGTTTTTGTGGACAAGAAATCATAACCTTAAATACAGTGAGCTGGAGATCTTGAAGATATTAGTTCAATTTTGTGTCAAAATGTATTTCAAACTTTATTTTGAAATTTCTTCCAAACATCTGCTGAAGGACGGACCAAGACACATTTTGCTTGAACTTAAAATTCTTAAGACAATGCCAGTCAATGTGGCGAATATTATTACACCTTATATACGAACTGGGGCTTGGTACAGCCATAGTAAGTGTATTCTGGTTTCACTCTTGACTAGCTCTAATAAAAATGAAAGAAAGTTTGGTGTTGATAAGGTTTTACAAATTAGAGGAAATAATGAGCTTGGAGACACTGCTGTTCGAAAAAGAATATCTCCAAAAATTAACCTTGACGCTACTATCCTTCAAGAATTAATTTCTTGGAATGTAAAAGATTGTTATGAATCAATATTTAAATGTAATCTTTCTAAAGTGGAGGTCTCCAAATTCATTGAAAATCCATTGAAAATTCCTAAATTCAGCATTCACACTCAAGCAACAGAACGCTGTGTCAAAAACGTGACGGAAGCATCTGCCATTGTTTACGGCCAAGAAAGAAGAGATGGATTTGTTAGAACAAGAATGATACACAGGGAAGAAATTCCTACCTTTAAATCAAAGAAAGATGTTCTTGAAATAATTTAACTAAGAAATAAAACAAAATTATACATTTTGTATTTTTTTCATTCTTTATTTAAAACTTTAACCTGTAAAGCTTGAAAACCGCTTCTAATGAGAAGTACTTTTTTTAATAAAATATTTAACAAAAAATAGTTTTGAAAATAGTTTTGAAACCTTTTAGCAATTTAATAAATATGAGGTTGAGTAATTTTTAGATTAAAAATTCTTTCCCCTACATTAGGGACGATGACATAAATTCATTTGTTCCGAGGTGGCTCAGGGTTTGGGAGGGGGAGGGTGTTCCCATGCTCTTATCACTAAGAAAAATTAATCAATTTCTGACAAAGCAACACTCTTTGACATAAGTATAAAAATAAAATAATTTAGAATTTGCACTTTTCTAAAAAAATCAAAATTGCTATAAATAATGATATATTGCGTATCTAAAAGTGTCAATTGCCTTACCAAAACGTTTTCAAATTAAAAAACACTAAAAGAAAACTCAAATTAAAATTTAATTTTACATAAGAAAATGAGTATGCGCTTTGAAAAATAGTGATTTTCATAAATTATGGTACCAAGCGATGCACCCTAACCTACATACATAAAGCAATAAAATATTTTCTTCAGACAACTTGACCACAGCTGTTTTTATGTTACGACATTTTAAGTGTTTTAAAATGCGTTGAAAGAACTAAACCAAAGAGAAAACTAAAAAAAAAACTATTAAAATTAAAAAAAAGTTTTATCGAAGAGAAAGTAAAAAAAAAAAATCATTTGTGCTTTAAAAAAACTTTAGAAATTAAAAAAAAAACTTTAGAAAAAGTCAAAGTTTCAAAGTAATGCATTCTAAACATAATTACAAAAGCCAAGATTTGGTTATTTTTTAAATTTTATTTACAACAAAAAAATGATTATTAAAAAGAGTATACTTTTCTTTGTAAAGAAAAAACTCATTTACTAATTTTACAAAAAATAAAATGATTTAAAAAAAAGAATTGACCAAGTGCTATTTATTTAATAAGTGTGTTATTTAACTACTGTGTATTTTGTTGTAAAAAATACATATTTATATAAATAAATAAAAAATTAAAATACTCTTTAATAACACAGGTCAACAAAGATTTCTCATCAGAGATATGTTTGGGTTGCCTGGATACTATTTTTGATGGTAACTTCAAAACTACGATCAGATTTTTTGTAGCACAAATAATTTTAAGTAAAATTTCCAAAAGTTATTGCAGCAAAATTGAAGGCAGGAATGTTGGACCGCAAATTTGGAATCTTTTATTGGGTACTGAATTTGAGGGTTCTCAGTCCACTGGAATTGAAAGCTTGGCTTTTAATAGCTTGTAATGTGATACAACATGATTATAATATACTGTTATAATATTATAATATGAATGTGTTACATTATAATATAATGAATAAATATAATATACTATATAATTAATCACTATAAATTCAATTTAATTATCTTTTTCTCTTATTTTACATTTATGTTAGTCTCTTTTATGTAAATTAGTTGTTTACAGTTTTTTTGCATAGTACTAAATTAGTGTATGATGTATATTAGGGTGGGCCAACAAACGTTCAATTCCCTGGTATTATCATGATCAACTTGTTTCTCGGCACAGTGACCATGTTTGTCAAGGTTAATGTTTCGGAATTAAAGAGTTGAGAGATGGGTGTAACCACAATAAAGAGAAAAAAATGTATATGTTTATATTTAAAAAATAACAAAGGTTGTTGGGGCCAACCAAAAAATATTTTTTTTTAAAGTTTCTTATATTCAGTTTTATTTTACTATATACAATGTATTTAGAGGTATTGGATAGCAATTTTAAAAAATTGTTGTTTGTCAGCCCACCCTAATGTATATGTTACTTTTCAAAAATAAATGGTTTGCATTAAATGTGATTTATATGTGATTTATTAAACACTAGAGCATTATACATATAATATGTGCATTTTTATAATACACAAAAATGTAAATAATTTAAAAACTCTATGTGCTAGAACAAAACTATAACCAGATGAAGATTCTGCATCAAATATACATTTAGAAAATTTTTTTTTGTTTGTGATGAGAAAAAAAGTTTAGCTTGGTTATTAAAATAAAACGTTTATATTATAAACAATCTTTTAACAGTAATTTGTCATTATTTATAAACATTTTGCATCATATATAAAAACATTTAATTAAAAGTTATTTTGAAATATAGTTATTTAATTTAAAATTACATACTTTTTAAATAATAATTTATATTATATATAATATTCTTTGATAATTTAAATAAACATTTTGAAAAAAATGTTTATTTAAATTATCAAAGAATTTTAAAAAGCTTCATTTAAAAGATTTTGCATAATATAAAATTATTAGAAAAAATCAAAGTTTTGAGGTTATTTATTCCAAACAAAATATAAACGTTTAAAATAATTTTCATTTAGAGTTTTGAGTTAACTTTTTGAGTTTTCGTTTAGACTTTTAGAGTTTTAGTTTAGTTATGTTTTATTTTTATTTGAATTTTTATTAAGTTTTTTTTTTTTTTTTGTCACTTTAGTTGTTATTTTTATTTTTTTTATCTTTAATCAAACTTATTTTTGAAATGCTTCAATTTAAATCTTAAATGCAAATTTTTGAAACTCTTAATATTTCATGTCATGCCACAACAAAACACTACAGCAAATGTGAATGGGCACTAAGGTCTACAAATGTCCCAAGAATAAAACATTATTTCATAATTATGCAACAAAGTTTTGGATAATATTTATTAAACATCAGCCATTTGAAATTCTCTTTTGTTTTTTATGATTTCCTGACTCTTAAATAAATCATAATATTGTACCAAATTGAGATACAAATCCTCTTGTTTATTTATTAGTGATCAATATATTATCAAAAATATTATTACAAAATATAATGTGTATTATTTACAAAATAGATCAATATGTAGATGTATGTATTTAATTACACAAAAAAATATAACTTTGTGATGAAACTTAAATTATCATGCCCTGGGATGCAGAGTCCTAAAAGGACTCCGGCTTTATATCTCTATTTTTTCCTGGTCTCTGGTGTCCAGAAGCTCAAAATGTGTTAGTTGACTTGAGATCTGCTATAAGAGAAAAGTTCAGATTTAATAACTTAGAGCTGCTTATTGTTGTTATGCCCGGAGTCCTTGCTGCTATTATACCTAGGGACTCCAGGTTCAAAAATTGATTGTTCCTCTGACCTAAAAGTCCTAATTTTTTTCCATAAGTAGTCCCCATAAGCTAAGTTTCCCTTTTTTAAAGCTTTTTTATAATTTTCGAGCTCGTAGATACCAAAAACTAGGAAGAAGTAATCTTTTTGTGACTTTCAAATCCGATTTTTGAGTCCTTTTTGAGACTCAGCATTCTTGATCATGCCTATCAGCAATCATCAGCCATATTTCTTTTTTTAAATCAAGAAAAAACCATTAAAACAAACATTAAAAAAAAAATGCAGTAGAATGAGTTCCGACGTCAAAACAAATCAAAAAAGAAGTGTAAAAATGTTTTTTTTATCAATGTACAGAGTTAATGTACTTAAAATACTACTCAACCAAAACAAAAATAATAGACACATATATATTTAATAATTGAAATATAATCTTGAAAAAGGTGGCAGCTTGCCGCCTTTTTCCAGATTATATACACATATACACACACATACACACGCACACACACTTAATAATGCATTTATATACATATATATATACATATTTATATACACAAAAAGGATCTACAAAATGTTTCTGATAATTTCATTCTAAAATTAGCATTTGTAGATGTTTCAGTACATACAGTGACTAAGTGTTTAGGTTTTATTATTGTAAAGTAGTCTTATATATTTAGAAATTAGTTCTTATCCCCTCTTTTTTTCACATTCTTAGAATGTGGTTTTTTAAAATGTGGTAAATTTATTTTTGAAAGTTTTTTGTTTTGTCTCAACTCAGCTAGCCTTTTTTTTAAATTTGCATTAGTATGAACCCAGAGGTCTTTTTTGTTTATCTAAATTGTGGTATTGTGGAAGGGTGAATATATTACTCCAAACAGAAATAGTGGTGATATTGTTAATAAGTACAAAAATAATTTTTGTGTTATTTTAAATACTTTAATATTTTTTAAATGAAGTTATTTAATGAAAAAAATATAAAAATAACAAAAAATGTGTATGCAAATAAATGTAAATATAATAGATATAAATTTATTATGTAAATTGAATGTATATTTTTAAATTTAAAAATTTTAAAATTTAGTATGTTTTAGTATTTAGTATTAAATTTAGAAATTTAGTATGTTTATATAGGTTTTGAACTTGGATATAGCATGACAAATCCATACTCGCTTGTGATGTGGGAAGCTCAATTTGGAGATTTTATGAATACTGCTCAGGTTTTTTTTAGTTTTTTTTAATATATTATTATATTAAGTAGCTTAATTTTAATAAATTAGATTTATAAAAATTTAAATCTATTTTAAATTAATTCAATTTATTGATAAAAATTAAATTAATTCAATTTGTTTAGTAAATCTAAATCAAAAAATGTAAAGGTTTTTCTTAAGGTTTTTCCAAAATATCTTTGTAAAGTATCTAAAAGTAAGTATTCAGTACCCACTATTCAAGTCTTCACCTAAAAGAAAATAAACTAAAATTTAAACAAAATAAGATTTTAAGATTTAAAAAAAAAAAATTAAATAGTTTAATACTAGCTGTTCCGACTAGTAAAATATGGGTCTTGGTAAGTCTACACCGACCATTTTAATACGCATTCCTTCAATGTTTTTTAGTAAGCGGTAGAAAAACTATACATATTGTCTTCCTTTTAAAGTTAGGCCTCAGTAGTCCTTGCACAAACCACTATTTATCATCGGTTTGGATATTATTACCCGAAGTGGGTATTTTTAATAATATTTAGAATACCCACTTAAAATGTGTTGGTTAGTTACAATTGGTATAAAAACTTAAAGAAAACATTTAGAATTAGACTTAAAAATATGTGGAACTTACCCATATAATATGGGTCATAATAGTTTTTTATTTATTAAGTCTATTCTACACCAACCATTACTTATTCTTTATATAGTTATTTTATTTCAATAGTATTTAGTAAGCGATAGAAAATAAAAATTTGTCAAAGACCTGGGAGATGTGAAAATAAAAACAGATTGTAGATGGTGTCATTGAATAAAAAATAAAAATCACAAGAAAATATAAAATGTATGGCAAGACTTTTGTGAAGTAGAAAATGAAGAATAGACGATCAGGGGGCATGGGGAGAAACAACTAACGCTTTAGTCACTCTGAGTGTTGAACATATGCAACAAAGAACAAATATTTGATATAGTGATTTTAGAGACTGTTGATGTCAACAGGTGTGATGGTGTAGTGCATTAGTATGTACCATTTGGTCGTCTCATATGGTCTCGTTATGTTTTTGTTCACTTTCAAATCGGGTGAATAGAAAGCTAAACACACTCACTCCTTGCGCTTATGGGCTAGCACATCAGAGCCAGACGTAAGACCTACAGAATGGATTTTAATTGATCGAATACACACATTAGTCACCGTAGGCCACAAGCCATCGCTCTTAGCCAAAAGAGCTACTGCCCCGTGCTGGTGTGGAATGATGTGCTATGGAGTGAGATTTTAGATCCGAGCACATAGTCAGCGAGCGCTGATCCGACATGCATTGTGGAGCTTCCGAATGAACGTATGCGTAAGTGTCAGCGTAGCCATTAGGTTATTGAGCGCCGTAACCACATACTCACCAACCATGTATTTATATAGTTATTTTATTTCAATAATGTTTAGTAAGTGATAGAAAATAAAAATCTGTCAAAACTCTGTTTTCAGTTAATGATTAATGTTTGATACTTTATAACTTATTGTAAGTTTATCTGCAGCTTATTAGGACCCTTACCCTGTTAATTAATTTTAAAGAGAATCAAAATTTAAATGCAAAATCTTTTTTTCCTATAAGAAAAAAAGTTTATAATGTGTGTTGAATATGCAGACTTAACTAATTACCATTAATAATACAATAATAGCACATCAATAACATAGGTATCTCTATTGCAAAATATTTTTATCGCTGTTTTGATGTTTATAAATTTTGCATAGTTGTTGCAGACAAAAGTCATCTGGTGATTCAATGATAGAACATCAGCGGGTCTCTTAACCTTTTAACATTAATAATTTTCCAGGCATCAATTAATTTTTCCAGAAATAAATTAGTTCCTTTAAAATTAAAGGGCTTTATATTAAGATGTGTTGATAAAAAACTTTACATTGACTTTATTACTGTCACATAGAATTGTAACACAGCTTTCATTTGCATTTAAAATTGATCTAAGTATAGAATTAGCTACTTCATACCATAAATCTGAACCAAGGCAATATCGGAATCATGCTAACTATAATAGTGGGTCCACCAAAAAGACATTTAATCATAGCCACCAATACTGTTTTCACTAATTTGTCTAGTTGATTAACAGATTTTCCAAAAAGTTCTCCACCGTGGTAAATTAATGAAGCTTTAACATACACTTTATCTACTATTAAAACACACTGTCATTAGTGATCTGAAAGTTTGCTAAGTACACAAAATAAAATTAAATAAGTACACAAAATAAAATTCTTCATTGTGTAATTTAGAAGCTGATATTTATTTCTGATTTGTTTAGTGCTCTTGGAACAGCAAATAATCAAAACCACAAACAATTATGTCTGTAGAATGCAATCTATTTCTAATTTTTGAGATTTATAGTAGATAAACTTTCTAGAAGAACTTGTTTTTTTCTCAATAATTAAACATTAGTCAAATATCTTATAGCTTCAATCAAATTCGACCATTTTTTAAAAGCAAGTTATATGGTTATATAGTTATATGATTCTTCTCTTTTTTAAATTAGAAGACAGATTTATAATAAACCTAATAAAAAATACAGATTAAAAAAATCAATAAAATAATTTTTTTAAACAATTTTTTAAGATAATAAATTTAACAAAACAAAGCTTGGTTACAAAACTTGGTAACAAAAGCTTGGTTAACAAACAAAGCTTGGTACACCACAGTAAAGTTCAGTTAATTGAAAGTTTTTTCATCACATTTATAAACAACTGTTAACTTGAATAAATCTTTTTTTTGGTGAATAATAGTTACATCATTATAATGCATAATTGTCCATGACTGTAAAGTTTCAAGTTGATCAACTTATACATTTCTTGCACTGGAAGTTGCTGAAGATGCAGTCCATAATTTTGGTAATGCAGTTAGTACAAGGTTGGGTTTAATACAATAAAATATAGATAGGAGAGGAGGGTCATTCCTTATCATAAACATTTATTTTTGAAATTTAAAGGCCATTGTTTAGATTAAACAACAGTATGTTTGCTATCAAGAATGTTACTTCTTGGTATAGCATATAGCCACTTTCGTGATTCTTCTGGATCTTTTTGTCTTTAAACAACACATTTTTTTGTGTCGGTTGAGTAGAGCAATTAGTAACACAACACTTCAAAGGCATAAAAAAATAAACACTTTAAATAAGTTTTGTCTTAGGAAAAAGTTTATTTTTTCCAACATTAAGTAAATCTACATAAACTGTACAAACAAACTTTTACAAAGTCTTCTGAACTAATTGGCCTCCAGTTTTTCTCACAGATTACACGGTTGATAGGCCTGGGTTTTAGATGGGTTTTAGCTAATATATAAAACATATTTAGAATCTGAGAGTAGACGTTTTCAAAAAAAGTTATTTTTAGACACTTTTTATACACTGCCCTTAAAACATAAGCAACCAAATAAAAGATATAATTTTTTTAACTTCAACTTCAATATGTGCATGATAAAACTGCCTAAAAATGAAAGATCATTGTTTTTAGAAAAAATGCTGCATTTAGTAATAGCAGTTAAAAAGTATATAATTTAAAGTTAAAAAGTATATAATTTTTTATTTGATTGCTTATGTTTAGGAGGGAAGTGTATATCAATATGTGTATATATACAATAGCACTTTCCTTTGAAAAATTTTTTATTTGGTTTTGTATTTTCTTTTAATTTAGAAGTATGTTTTTTTTAGCGCATTATTTTTTTAGTGCATAATTTTTTATAGTGCATTATTGATCAATTTATAAGCAGCGGTCAAGATAAATGGGTCAGACAAAGTGGTTTAGTAATGCTTCTACCTCATGGAATGGAAGGAATGGTAAGGTTAATATGTAGTATTTTTTGTATTATTTGTTTTAATAATAATATACTAGCTGTCAATGCATATATATATATATATATATATATATATATATATATATATATATATATATATATATATATATATATATATATATACATATACATATATATATAAATATATATATATAAAGATTGTAAAGTAAAAAAAGAAGATTAAAAATTAACAGGTGGAATTTGTTTCTTTGTAAAACACATTTTCTTCTTCTTCTTCTTCTTCTTCTTCTTCTTCTTCTTCTTCTTCTTTTTTTTTTTTTTTTATTAATTTTATTTGAATTAATGAGTTATCTTAATTCTTTTTTGCTTAATACTTCAATTTGTTTTACTTATTTACTATATTTTAATATTTTGGTTGGTTTTTTTAGGGCCCAGAGCACTCTAGTGCAAGATTGGAGCGTTTCCTGCAGATGACTAAAGAAGATCCTGATACTTTCCCTGTAACATTTTAAGATATAATATTCAACAGCCTCACACTTGTGTGAAGTGCTTATTTTCTTAAAGTAAAAAATGTTGAATTTATATTTAGTGATAATTGATTTCTTGAAGACATGTTAAGGCAAATTTTTAATAATATTCAATTAAGTATTTATTGTATTTATGTGTTTGTGTTTATATATGTGTATGTTTGTATATGTATTTGTGTGTGTGTGTGTGTGTGTGTGTGTGTGTGTGTCTATATATATATATATATATATATATATATATATATATATATATATATATATATATATATATATATATTAAAATATATATTTGTATATGTATATGTATTTATATATGTCACGACGATTGATAGAAATTTTGAAGATTTTACATTGCATTTTCTCAAAATCAGTTCTAATGATTTGTTTTTTAAATGATGCATCAATAAATAGTTTTTTTTTGTGGATTTAGTTTTATTTACACTACCGGTTAAAAGTTTGGTTTCACTTGATAAATTTAATAAAATGCAAAAAAAAAAAAGGGATTTTTCTCATTTATTTAGTTTACAATAAAATATTCATTTTTTTAAAAACTTTTAGCAAAATAGGAGATTATTTTAAAGGTCATGCAGTATATATATATTTTTTAAAAGCATAGATTTTCAAATAACTTTTAATTACGATATGATAATAAATGTTTATTATCATATCGTTTACAATAAAATAATCTTTCAACAAAACCAAATGACATTATACATCGTACAGTATTTTTTTTTTAATTTTTGATTCTTTAAAATATCCTCCTTTTGCCTCTATAACAGCAACACATTCTGTGCATCTAGTCAAATTCTGCAATGATTCAAATGATATTTGATTCAAGCATGTTTGTATGAATACCCAAAGATGTTTTTGATTGGTTGGTTGCATTTTTCTCACATTTCTATCTAACCTGTTCCACTAAAACTCGATTGGGTTTAAATTAGGTGACTGAGGAGTTTTTTTGTAATACCCATAATAGGCACAAGTTCACCAACTTGTTTTCCAATAAAGCATCCCCAGACCATGACTGACCCTCCACCATGCTAACCTCTTGGAATCATGCATTGTTTTATCATGCATTCTCCAATTAACCAACAAACATATTGTCAGTGATTTCTTCCAAAATTTTCGAACTTTAATCTCTAAACAAGGACTTGAGACCATTATTTGTATAGTAATGGTTTTTTTGACAGCAACACATTCTTTGAAGCCGTAATTGCAAAGACATTGTTTTATGATTGAAACAAATACTGATGTTTCTCGCATGGAATAAAGTCTTTGAAAAATTAAAGGAGCAGGCAGAGGACATCTTTTTTAAATTTGAACACAGATAAATTTGTCTTTGCTCTGGGCCTCCCCGAACAATTCTCTGATTACAGCCAGTTTCATGCTTTCTTTGCAATGTTTTCCTGAATTCTTTTTTAAAAAACATTAGCTTTTTGAAGTAATTTTCCGTGTTGAATAACCTGCCTTGTGTAATGCCACAATAACAACTCGTTTTTTTACACTCAGCCCATCTTTTTTACCCATTTTTCTTCAATCGAAACATAAATATCTTTATATATAAATATATTTATTAAATAAATATAATTCTTCAAATTTCAATTATAAATTCTTTAGATTATTTTAACGTGCATGGCAATTATTCTATAAACAATATTTATTTATTATTAAATGCTTAAAATTAATGTTACACTAGTTTTAAATAGAAAGAGCTTCAATTTTTGAAGAAAATTACATGAAGTTAAAAAAATAAAAGCAAGTGAACTTAAACTTTTGACCAGTAGTGTACATCTGATTAGTTTTTCCAATGTTGAGTAAAAAATCAGATAATTAAATAATTGATTTGAAATTTTATATAGAAAATCCATTGTGCTTATATTCAATATTTTCAAAAGCATGTAGTTGTTCCAAAATCAACTGTTGAAATAATCATAAAATGATATAAAGAGAACAAAACTATAAACAGAAAACAAGGGAGGGGCAGAAAATCAAGAATTAATGACAAAATAGTTGTCCAAAAAACCAATAGTTGACTCGATTCATCCATATCCAGCTCAGTTACAAGGTTTTTTCATCTTTTTCCAGCTCAGAGTATTGAAAAAGGAAAATCTGAAAGCTTGTTGCTAGAAAAAAAGTACCAAAAAGGTAACTTGATGGAGAAATCAAGGCAATTGGGTAAACTTAAAGTTTGCTTAAGCATGTTTTATTGCCTTCATTTTAGAAGGCAATAAAACATGCTGTAAAAACAATCGCTCGATGTTTCCAGGTAATCAATGCTATTATCAGTCCAATTGATATAAAGTGTGTGACATGTTTTAATACATTTAAGTCAAAAAATTTGCTTTGCAAGTTCCTTGCATGGCAGATATTTTGCAGTTGTAGCTGTAAAAGCTCTCCTTTTATAACAAATTAAACTTTGACATCAGATCTATTTGTGATTGAATGTTTGACTTCTCCCTCTAATTAAAAGAAGTAAACAACTAACTTTATTTTGGCATAGGTCCACTATTATAAGAATGGATTGGTATAAGAAAACTAGAGTCAATGTCTTTCCAAAGAATTCTAATCCACCAAACTGTGCTGAGCAGTGAATCTTCAAATCTTACTGGGAAATAATAAAGGTAATATGAAGGAGAAGAGGTGTATGTTCAAATAATGCAACAAATTTCTGAAGTGTATGGATTAATGCTACAGAAAGTGATATTAAGTCAAATTGTGATTTTGATGTATTGGGTGCTTTACAAAAAACTAAGTTATTTGTATGTCATAAATAGATTTTTTTGTTGTTGTTGTTGAAATGAAAACTAAATAAGCACTAAATATCATTAAAAAAAAAAGTTGTTAGAATTAAATTTTGTTAAAGTGTTTTTTAGAATTGAAATGTAGTTTTTGAAAAAGTGCAATTTAAAATCGCCTAAATTTTAACTGCTTGTGGTGATATATATATATATATATATATATATATATATATATATATATATATATATATATATATATATATATATATATATATATATATATATATATATGTATATATGTATATATATATATATATATGTATATATATATATATATATATATATATATATATATATATATATATATATTTATATATATATATATATATATATAATATTTTTATATAATATTTATATACACTTGTTTTTTTTTTTTAAGAATAACTTTCATTTTTTTTATCTAGGACTACCCTGAAGAGAATTTTGAACTTTGTCAAAACTATCATACTAATTGGTTTGTAAGTAAAGTTTTTTGTTATTTTTTTTTCACTACTGTAGCTAACTGTATTAGTAAACATTTGTTGTAACTAGCATAACTGTAGTTATAGTTACTTATCAAATGCTGATCTAGGAGATATAATCTTGCCCTATCGGAATTTAGTTTTTTTGTTGTCAATATGCTTTTTTTACACATTTTTGTAGCAACTTTCTCTAGAACATCTATATCTATCCCTTCTTGTTTTTTAACAGTTGCTAAATTAGTTCCTATATTGTTCATTTCTTCTAGATTTGCAACATAACAACACCTGCTAATTTGTTTCATGTCCTTAGGAGACAAGTATATCTTAGTTTTCGAAAACCTGTAAGTAATTTTTTTACCTTTAAAAAAAACAAATGATTTTTTGCATTTCATTTGAAGATAAATATATCATATTTGCTAAAGCTGGTGTAAAATCTATATTGTATAAAAATATATAAAAGCCTATATTGGATTGTAAAATCACCATTTGCGTGATTTTATCAAAAATTTATTCAATGAATTATTAATAATAAAAACTTTTTCATATTATACTTTTATTATTACTAGTTTATTTTAAATTTTTATTTAATATTTAGCTTTTTACTTTACTAATATTTAGCTTTTTACTTTGAAACTTTTATTATTTAAAAAAAATGAGAATATATAAAAATCTTTATATTTTAAATAGTTGGTCATTATGACACCTAAAAGCTTACTTAGACTTGAAGCTGCTCGATCTAACTTGTCAGAGATGGTTGAAGGAACATTTTTCAAACGATTAATTCCTGAAGATGGGCCGTGCGTAAAAAATCCAAAGGATGTTAAAAAGCTTGTTTTTTGTTCTGGTAAGATCTACTATGAATTGATAAAAGAAAGAAAGCATCGTGGTTTGGATAATGATATTGCTATAACTAGAATTGAACAGGTAACTGGTTTAATATATTCAAATTTTGAATTGCTAGGTTTACATTTTGTTTTCTAAGCATATGGGTTGGGCAGTTTCTACTTATAAATAGCTGTAAAAAGGAAATTGTTTTATAAGCAATTTCAATGTACTTAAAATAACAAAATATCAATATTACCAAAATATGTACCAAATACATACAACTTTCAAACCACTAGAGAATAAAATACTACTACACTAAAATACTAAATACACTAGAGAACATTAAAAATATTACCAAATACATACAACTTTCACTATAAATTAATTTAGTTAAAAATAAATTTATAGAGATAAACTGTAAATTTATATAGATAAACTGTAAATTAAGAGTATTTCTTGAAGAATAAATAACAAGATAGAAAAGTTTTTGACTTTTTTGAATTTAAGAATATTATTTATTAATATTTATTTAACACATTAGAACAAGTCAGCACTCAAAGTCAGCATCTCATCATATCTTGACTAAATCATCAAACAAATTTGACATGTATTCTATGTGATTAAGTTAGTTGCCTAGAAGTCTAACTATGACTTAACATTGCTTAGAGAAAAATGTTTTAGAAAACATTTGATGAGATATTCTTCAAGTTCCACCAAAGTCAATTTTAAAAAAATATTTTTTTAATGTTTTGTTTGCTGATTCTTTTACAATTCTCTATTGTCTGATTGCTAATTCTTTTACTTTTACAATACTCTATTACTATTAATGCGGTAGTGGTGTAGTGGTCGAGCGCTCGCCTCATAAGCGAGAAGTTCCGAGTTTGATCCCCACCACGTCCCTGGCAGTACCCCGCTCAACTTTTTTTTCTTTTCTTTTTTTCTCTACACAGCAGCCTTGTTCGTCGAGGTTCATGTTTCAGAGTTATAGAGTTGAGAGAGGGTTGTAACCACAAAAAGTAGCCTCCTTGACTGTAGTGGCCCTCTCGGCCTTGGGGAGGTGAATAATAAAAAAAAAAAAACTTATTGTCTGTAAAAATAAGGTTTAATGTTTATAGTGATTCCAAAAAAACTCTTAGGAGATATACATACATGGTAGAGCAAATTATGCAAAATTTTAAAATCTTTTAATTTTGTCAGCAAGTGTTATTCAAGTAATAATCTGATAAAAATCAACCTTAAAAAAAGTTTGATTTGAGTTATATATTCATTTAACACCAACTACCATCTTATCCTTCATCTTATCAACAGTAGAAATAAAACGTTTTTTCGAAAAGATTTCTTTGTAAAATGGGTGCAAGCATTAATCCTGAAATTAACAGACTTTGATTTACAGAAGTCTTTTCTTGGAAAGACTTTTGCTTGGAAAGTCTTTTCTTAATCTTTTTTTAATTTACTATATATTTAAATTATTGTTGGAGATTGTGTATGATGTGCAAATCAGTTAAATGATGCACAATCTCATGCTATCAGTATAACCCAGTTGGCAATGAGTTTTTAATGTACAAAAATAATGCAGAATTTTATAGTAAGTATTGTTTATAATAAAAGGTTGTGGGAATCGTTTTAGAGTTTTTTCAACGTTTTTTTTTTGCAAAAGTTCTCCTCTTAAAAATTATTGTTATGTTTTCTGAAAATATGATGATGTAAGGTAGTTTAGGGTATTATGAGCACCTTAAAGGATTATTGGAATATTTTTCAAAAATGGTTATGCTGGATTTAAATTTTTTGCAAATAATCACGAAAGTAACAAAAGTGCTCATATTATCCAAACTACTTAGTAATATGAGCACTTTTTTACACAAAAAAATAACATTAAGTAAAAAAGTGTCAACCTGATAGTCCAGTCAAAATAGACATTTCAGTTTACAATAATTCTCATAGAGCTGAAATTTGGTACAGACCTTTATGACATTATTACAAATAAAATATTAAAAGTCCCCACCGATCCTGCATCTGCAAAAAAAATTATTCAAGGTCTAAGGTAAAAAAAAAATGGTTTTTCATATTTTTCTGGTAAACAGTAAATTTTATAAAAAAAAAAATAGATCAAGCAAAAGTTTTTAATCATTAAATTATGTACAAAAGTTGTCTTTATATTTTTTTTCTAAGAATCACTATTCCTGATATATTGCAAATCTTGAAATTGAAGAAGTATTATTCAACATAGTCTATAATTAATATGTTATATACTATATATTAGTATTATTACTATATATTATTATACATAATAGTATGCTATATCTTCTTCGCTTTTTTCTTCTTCTTTTTCTTCTTCATTTTCTTCCTCTTTTACTTCTTTTTCATCTTCTCCCTCCTCTACTTCTTCTTTTTCTTGCTGGAAATGTGAAAAAGATGCATTAACATTATATTTACATACATCATCATTAACATTATCAAAATCTTAATTTGTTGAAATTGATTCAATATTGGAGCAAGACTGGCCTCGACAATTAGTGCATACTGGTGAACACAATAAACCGACTTTTTTGCAACTACATTTTGCATTACAACCCATTTTGCAATTGCAAAAGATGGTGTTGAGAAGTTTTTCTAAAGCAGGTGGAAGTAAAGTTTAAATTGGCTCCAATGTAATACCTACTAAGTTCCAACCCAATTCTGTTGGATCCAGTTAATTGTCTGGCCATACTTGAACTTGATAGTATACTCGATATAAGTGCTGACCCGCAGAAGCAGATGCTGGAGGAAGACAAGATAACTGCACTTTTTTTTTATTCCATGTACTTTTTACAAAGCTTAAATATCTATACTTGTCTATACAAACAATTTTTTTAGAGCTCTATATAGAGCAAGAAGAAAATAAATCCTGTTTGTGATGATGTCTTGTGGATTCGAGTTAATCCTTTGAAATACTTCGACATAGTTAAATCATGTTTTTTAAATAATTTAAATACTGTTGTTTTACCCCTTCTGAAAAATGCTGATGTAGTATCGCAGCCAGTAATTGCATGTAAAAATAAGATATAATTTTGATATTTTGAATAAGCAGATAAACTTTTTGATGAATATATTTCTGTTGGTTGTTGAGCTTTCCCGGGTTTCAAAAAATAAGTAATCTTATCAGTTGGAGTTCTTGCAGTCAGTAGTAATAGTAAGTCAATATCTTCACCGACAATGATAGTTGTATTTGACATACTGGATTGTTCTATGGCTGTTTCAATAATGAGAATATCAACATCATTTTCAGCTTGCTTCATTATAATATTTGCAGCTGTTAACTTTTTGCATAACACATGAAATAACAATACTAGATCTACAGATAATTTCTCACCATGAGCCTTTATGACACACATGGTTAAAAGAGGAAGTATTTTATCAGCGCGTTTTAGTTTGATATTAAATGTTTCCCCGGCCATCTTAGACATAGAAGCAATTCCAACTTCACGAGCTTTATGACAGTTAACTTTATTATCACCGACAACTCCACTGGCAATAGATTTCTTTAACTGTTGAGAAAGGATCATGCAATGCAAATCACTCATAAAGTTTTTCAGTATCTCTAGAATCTTTCTTTATTTGTGAGTCACTTGCATCTACATGCTGATCTGTTGTATCCATTCTGATATCAACCAGATCTTCCAATCCTTCACAAACAGTATTCATTGCATGTATGCCATAAACCCACTTACTATATCACTGTCTTTTGTGCTTCTTCCTTGAGCAATATCTTTATTTGTCTTCATTGGTTTCATCATTGGTTGTTCGATCACAATATCCGTTGAAGTACCACAACTGAGTTTATCGCAACGTCTAACGGTGAAAAATCCTTCGATAAATTTTTGATAAACATTACAGTTCATTAATTTTTCTAATTGTAGCATATCCTGCAAATACAAATGCACAGACTTAACATAAAGGTAATGTCCTGATGCCTTGAAATAAGGAAACATTTTTTTAATGCTGTTCAAATAAGCTTGCCAATCTCCCATGCGTTCAGCTCTTATAAACTTCTTTGCTATCGACACCATATTAAAATATTGTATCCATAGTTTTGCTGTAGGTCCTCGTTTTTCAAATTCTTTTAGTTTTTCATTGAACTGATAAAGTAATCCTTCGCATATTTTATTATTGTCACCACTTTCGATATCATTATACGAAATTATGTTATTTATGATATTTTCAATGGTAATATTAAGACTTGCAGCTTTCTTGTCATTAATAACAAGATCTTTTTAATATTATTATTGCTAAAGTGAGCTGAAGTAATGTATGGACTCCAACAGCCCTCGCGTAAGCATAACCATTGAGCATTTTTTCTAATGACTTAGGTGCATAAATTAACGAAAGCACCTCTTGTATGCCACTACCTTGCATAATATAACCAATTGATCCAAAAAATGACATAATTAAATGAAATCCTCCAAGTCTTGTTATGATCTTCGATAGCTCAGATCCATCAGGTGCTGCAAATTCGATTTCTCTAGCTTTTGCATACAGAGGTTGAAAATCGAAAGTAATCATGCATACTTCGTGGCAATAATTTTTTGCATTTTGTAAAGCACAAAGTTAAGTAGTGTATATAGTACTGTAATGTTATTGGTGAATAAATGGTAAAAATAAAATTTTGGATTTAGAAAAACTCATATTACTTGTTAAACGTTCAACAAAACTATTCCAACAGGGTAATGATAAATTCTTGCAGTTACCATAGAACCATATGGTATTTATTTTTTGAAGTAAAGATACTGGTGCTTCACTTTCATAAGGTAAATATTGCTCATTTATTTTATTATAACCGACTACACCATCATTTTGATAGATTTGTATTGGCACATGAGCTTTTGCAGAAGTAATTTACTTTATTTGTGGTATTTGAACTTCTTGCGTAACTGAACTTTTTAGGGTAACAATTTGAATGATACCTATTATGTGAAGCATGTTATTACCGTCTAAAGCCTTTACATTTATATCAGTGTTGTCTGCAACGTATTGAATAAAGTGCCAGCTTGTGGTGGTAAGATAATAGGTGGATGATAAAGAACTGATGATGCCTCTTACACCACAGTGTCATTGTAGGGTGCGTATAAACCGAAAGACAAAAATATTTGTATAAGGCGTTTTGAACCAAACCGTCAATGAAGAAATACTGAGAGACCCAATTGTAATTTCATTTTAAAAGATCTAGGCCTAACAGCAGATATAATATTGTGGCTAATACTTGTACAGACTAATTTTAGATGTTCTAATTTAGATCGTTTATTTTTAAGAATTACTTGCTCCGAAAAAAAAGTCAACAACTCTATATAACGGAATATCGCTGATAATATCTTCAAACATTCGACTAGGCGAGGGATAATTGGTATTATCAAAGACTAATGGTTGAATGTCTTCTAGGATGATAGCTGCCACAGTTTTTAAGATTCGAAATCATTCTTCCTCTTTATTTAGGCTTTTTTTCTCATACCAAGCTTGGTTAAGAATATCACAATGACTGTCAAAAAAACAAATGAAAGTTAATCTGCCTGGTTTTTCCGTGATTTTATTACCAATATTATTCATTTCTTTATAGTTCTGTTGTTTAAATCTGGATTTTTGCATATACTTTTTAACTCTTTCAATAAAAACTGACGTCACTATTTTCAATGGATCTAAATATTTCTTCCATTGAATCATTGGTATATTCATCTTGAGGACGACCGATTTTACCTCCAGTTGTTGGTCTCTAAAAGGAATTATAACAACTATTATGGTACCTAGCCTCAGTAGCGACTAAATCATATTCATACTCAAGTGACATTTTTTGCTATGTCATCAGACCGCCTTCGCCAAACCTTTAGAATCGATTCTTTGAATTCAAGGGTAACTTTATAAATTTTATTTCGAACATTTTGCGCTTTCATTTTTTCAGCCTCTTCATTCGCTTCATCTCCGCAAAATAAACAATATTTCTTGAAACAAAAATTGAATTCACTCATGCGAGCTCTGGTATGCGGTGGACTTGTTTTGGATGTACTGGCTTGTTCCATATGTTGCTCTCTTTTAAATGCCGCAGTAGAACTCTCCCGAGTATACACTTTATGGCACTGCACATGAATTGTAACAGACTTCTGACCTTTTAGGTACTCAAGGAGCCCGTCATTTCAATTGACACTAGAATCAATTAAAGTCTTCATTCCTCGATCAACTTGTTGTTAAAAGATTACTACAAATAAAACATAATAGCGACATTTTTATAAAAGTATTAAATAGTACAAATCCTTATGAGAAATATTTAACAATAACCAAACGTATTAACTGCATAAGCCAGAATATCGTTTAAGACAAACTGAACGCACGTAATTTGGTATAAAGTGAAAATTTAGTTTAAAAAATCATGCAGAAGAATATTTGTTAATTATTTTTTATAATAAGGGTCATAAAAATAGCCTTAAAAAAAATTATATTTTAAAAAATTATTAAATAAATGTTATACTTGATTAATACTTTCGTTTCTTGTTTTTATACAAGATCAGAGAAAAGCCGCATAAACTTTTTTTTCTGTGATTAGTAAAACGCACTAGCAAAAAAACAAGTTTTTATCCTTTGCCTTTGAATAACTTTTTTTGCAGATGTGGAATCATTGGGGACTTTCTATATTTTATTTTTAATAATGTCCCCAACGACTGTACCAATTTTTAGCTCTATGCGAATTATTGCAAATCTACCACTATTTTTTCGACTATTTTGACCGGACTATGACAATTAAAAATAATTTGCAGAATACAATGATTTGTTATTACCAAAACCTTTCATTAGAAGAATAAATTTTGAGCCACTTTTTATTGAAACAATACTACTTTGTTTTATGCAAAAAAAAAATGTAATTCGTTATTTTTTCAATTTTATTAACTCAAACATTTAAACGATAAAAAATACCAATTTAATGAATTTAAATTACAGAAATATATTTAGTATTGCTAAATTATTAAAAAATTTTAATATGTTTTGCTTTCATTTAAAAGCAATAAAAACCACTGCAATTTTAGGACTTAAAATTAGCTAATTCCAATAAAAAACACTGGGTAATTTGAGCTTGCTCATATTCCGGGGGATGTCTGGACGTCCAAGAGACGTCTTACGGACGATCTCTGGACGACTCGTGCCCACTGGGTACCAAGGTGCTCCTTTTACACTAATCTACCCTAAATAATAATTCCATAGATTTTGTTAATGGACTTTTTAAGTTCATCGGTTTTTCTGATATTACCTGTTGTTTGCAAAAAGGTTACCACTAAATAAAAACGCAACATTTTACATTATTTACTGGTGTTCTGGTAATTCCGGTTCCGTTAATACTTACTTTAACTATAATAATGCTTATCAAGGTTTTCAGAGTATTGAAGTTTATAATTACGGTTGTATATTTTTGCTTTAAGCTGTCACCGTTCCCATTTGATCTGGTGCGTAAAGAGTGCGCTAAATACCAAAATGCTTCCTTGCAATGGGTACAAGAAGAGCATAAAAATCATGGAGCATGGCAGCATATGCAACCTCGAATTGAAACATCGACTGGGAACTCTCGACGTGCCACGTAAGTTTTAAATCATTATGGATTAAATACCTTATCTATCAAAATTAATGTCGGACAAAAATAGTAAACCTTTTCAAGGCGACTAAAAATTTCTGATTATATGTTTATTATGTTTAGTTTCTTTTATTTACCTTACCTTTATTTACATTGTAAATACAGTGGCAGTGGATGTTGATTAAAAAGCTAAAATAAGTCCAACTTAAAGTTTTGTCCAACTTAGTTTTGTCCTATAAAGTATGCTCAAATAAGTACTCTGTTTTTGCTTTGCTATAGTGTAAGCATAATATTTTAGTGTTTTTCTCGAACGTAAAAAAACCGGTGTCTAGGGTCTCTTTCTGCCTACGTATTATGTTTTATATATTTTATCGTCAATTAGATACGCTGGTCGATCAACAGCTTCTGCTCCAGCTACTGGAAATAAAAAACAACACATGGTTGAACAACAATTTGTAGTAGACAGCGCACTAAGTTTAAATAATTTGAAAGTTAATTAATGACGACGTTACGTTACACAATGTTTCGATTTATATTCCCTGTTTGCTATATTTTGTGAATGAAATTCTTGCAGCAAAAATATTTATATATATATATATATGCTAGTTTTGTTTTTTGAAAATAGTTTTGTAAAAATAAATCAGAGTATTGCATTTTAGGATAAAAAATAGCACATAAAAAGCTTCAATTTTTTATTGTAGTTTGTATCTGTCCAAGAGTCACAATATGTAATATTAAATCTAGGTAAAGTTAAGGTTTAGATTATATATAACTTATCAAATATTATCATGAGTAATATATTTTATCGATAAACATGTTTTTGAGTGGTGTAAACATAGTAAGCGGACGCGTTTTTCTTTGCAGTGGAAACTTTTTTTACTTGGTGGTTTTAAAAACATTTTGTGTTTTACATAAAATAATTTATTTGGTATGGTTACGAGTACTTGTACTAAAGTACTCGTTTCAATTATTATAAGAGAGCTGTTATAATCACACAAAAAGTTTTTTTTTCTTTTTGAAAAGTAATATACGTAAATCAAGTCTGATAACTTTCAAACAAATTTTCAAGATGTTCTAGTGCCTCCTTTAGGCCTCGTTAAATTTTAAAAACGGTTCAAAACGCAAAAAGCGGCTGAATTTTGAGATATATATAATATAAATAAACTTGATTTTCATAATTTTTTAATCTTTTATGCAGTTGCATAAAGTGCTACAATCAGCATTTTCTTAGACTTATTTGAAGACTTTTTTCTTTGCTTTGTTAAAGTAAATCGGCTTTATCAACAGTAAGCAATCTGTACTGAATTTCTTCTTCTTTGATGATATGTTTGCAAATT
This sequence comes from Hydra vulgaris, assembly GCF_038396675.1. Lineage (NCBI taxonomy): Eukaryota > Metazoa > Cnidaria > Hydrozoa > Anthoathecata > Hydridae > Hydra > Hydra vulgaris. The sequence continues at coordinate 41,208,661 of NC_088923.1, forward strand.
TGTATTCCAACTGCTCAGTTACTTTTTTTTAAGGCTCTTTTTTAGGCTCATTTACGAGGTTTAGCAAGATCTTTAAAGATCTTAGATGATGAAAAGCTTTAGATGAAAAAGGGATACCGAAAAGTTTGACAATAAATTAGGATGAAACTTTTTTTTTTTTTGTTACGTTTACTATGAGCAGATTTTAAAGTTTTTACACTTACAATATGGCATAAAAATCGTGTTCTTGCTTGCGCTGGCATTAGGAAAAATCATTCTAATAGCGATGTAAACATTACTGAAAAATCAATAATACAAACACATTGAAATGAATTTTTTAGAAACAACCTTGCTTATTTCTTCAAAATCTGAAAGAACAGTTTATGTATGTATATACAATTTTAATGAGATAATAAACTATTACTATATTGTTATATGCTATGTAATCCTGCAGGACTAATGTATGTATGTAGTAGGGTGTCCCACTTTTAAACTGACCAAAATATTTTCATTAGCACTCATTCTTAATCATCATCATTAGGCCCCAGGACCCACCAAAAAATTTTTTAGACTTCTAAGTACATGGGTTCAGGTAGAAGCAGGTTTCATATGAGAGGTTGCGTGATTATTGAAAAAAATATCGCAAACATCTTCATTTTTCAATCATTTTTGATCTAAAAAAAATATTTCCTTAATTTTTAGCTTTTTAAAAAATCACAAATGAGTATTTATCACAAAATAGCAACAATAAAAAGGTAAAAATCTTTAAAAAATCACACAAAATTGGTTTTTTTCATATCTTATGAAAAATCTTATTCTATCTTTTAGTTACAACTTGCATTGTGTCTTGTAGTAATCCTTCATCATGGGTTTAAGCCACAACATCTTGAACAAGTCGAATGTGGCGCTCAGCCCTATCATTGACCACTGCAAGGTTTGCTACTTGATTTTGAAAATTTGTATATGAAACATTTGAAACATTAAAGTTATCATCTATCCATGTTTTTATCATTTCTCTAGAAATACCTAAGTAAGTAAATATCAGCCAGGACTCCTCTGTAACAAAATCAGACAAAACTGACATGGGAAGTATATGTGTTGGTGAATCTGGTTTTTCTGTACTGAATTCATCAAGTGATGGAGGATCAAAGCTTATCAGCTTTAGAGCTATTTCAGCTCTTTCCTTTGAATCTAGATCACCATTTGCTATTGAAAGAATAACCAACTGAGGGGTCAGGTACCAACTATGACGAACCAGGCTTGAATGGAGCTTTTTTGCCAGGGGACCATACTTGGATTTATATAGCTCATTTGACATCATTTCTAAAGACAGTTTGAAAGCATCCAAATCATTTGATGGTGCCTGGGCTGCAATAAGAGACTTCAGGAAGTATGATCCAACAAATGTGACAACAAAGTCAGTTGACATTTGCAACATATCTTTCTCACTTTTATTCAATTTTGAATTTATCTTCGAAGTCAGCTGCATGGTCAGCAAGAATATACAGTCAGCCATGAATCTGGCATGATGATATACACCTGGTTGCTTGAATTGGAAACCAGGTACATGGCCCCCAAGGTAAATGACCAGTAGTTCACATAGAGCTTTATAGTCTCCTCTTTGAAAACAATCTCTTTTCAAGGCTGTTTCACAAAATTTTTTAGTATCTATTACTCTTGTATGAAAAGTAGTACCTACTTTAAACTCATCTCTGTCATAGTTAAAAAAAAGCAATTGATCCATATTTTTAGCTCCTTCTTGTATTTCTCGCCAGTTATTTTGGAAATCTTTATATATTGCTCTTGATGGCAATTTTGTTGTTCCTTGAATATAATCCATTGCACGTGATATGTGCCTTTCAGAAATGTGGTGCCTGAAAAATTTAAATATGAAAAACTGTACACTGTACAATGTAAATGTATGTGACAAAATAAATGATTTTTATAAATATTTTAGTACCTACAGAGGAGCCAAAGCACTGGTCGTTGAAGCACATGATCCACCAGGAACTTTATAGCCCCATTGTACTTTCCAGTGTTAGAGGCAGTTGTATCTGCACTACAACCAATGATTTGGTCAGTGAGCTCATAGTATTCTAAAATGTTCTGAATAGCAATAGCTTGATCCTGTCTTTTAAATGACTCAATTTCTAAAACTCCGAGCAAGAAATCTAGGGGTTCATTGACCTGGGTTGATGAAAGACTGAGAGCTAGCCTTTCTACAGTTTCAGACATTTTTTTTTCAGTTCTATAATTCTTGACAAGTTTTGTATCAAAGTGAAGGACAACCTTTAAATCTCGTACTTTGTCTAGATTTTCTTCTCTGACCATTTCTGCTTCATTTTCAATAACAATCTTTCTGTTTCTATGCAGACCACTCTTTGATACAGGAACTGTATTGAGATCAACACCAGCGATACTGAAAAGTGAGGCCAGGAGTGAGGTTTCTGCTCTAACGCTTACCTTATACCTGGTCAAGAATGGAACCCATTTGTCAAGAATGTCATTCATTGAAAGCTGCAGGCAAACTCTATCTTTACTAATCTTCTGTTTTTTTGATGAAGGCTCAAAATCACTATCAGTTGCACTTGTTCCACTTGATGAAAATGATACTTCCATTTCAAAATTTTTCATTCTTTCCTTTTCCTCTATTGTTTTCTTCTTTGACCTTTCCTGTCTCTCTTTTTCCCGTTCATCTTCTCTATGCATTCTCTCTATCATACCAAACATTCTTTTTTCTCCATCTTTAATTCTGTCATGATAAGATTTGTCTTTACTGTTGTCAAACTTTACCATTTCACCTCTAAATGCTTTCTTCAGGAACTCAATGTCCTCTCTTTTTGCATCTTTGTCTCTATTTTCATCATTTTTGATCAGATTTTAGATATCTGTTTTATAAACTTGAAATGTATAGTTTGCCTCATTTACAAAATCCTATTTTTTATTTAATTGCTCCAGTTTCTCTCTATTTTCATAAAGGGTTCTAACTTTGCATAGTTTCTGGTAGCGATCATAAGATTCTACAAGCTTTTCCTTGACTACTTGCTCTGTTAACCGAAATTTTGAATCAAAACCACCCCTGTCCCAAAGATTTAACAGTTCTCTGAGTATACATACACCTGTGAATTCCCCTCTGTTTTTAATTTCACACTCCCCTTCACTGCAAACCATAAATCTTGACCTTGCCATTTGTGCACAGGATAAGTTTTGTTTATTGTTCTTTGATCTTAGCCAATATATTCGACGACAAACTTTTCCCATTGTGGGTAGTCTAAAAAAAATAAAAGTAGGTTTACATTGTTTTTCTACATACAACTATTTTTGATAAACAATTTTACTCAGCTTTTTCTAATACTTTTTAAAAGTAAATAAAAAATATAACCTGTTTGGTGCAAACATATGAAGGGGATGCTGAAGCAAGTAGAGTGTTCTTCTTCTCCTGTTGGTTCGCTGTGAAGCTGGACTTCTGCTTTGGGATGTACATGAGGATGATCCCTGCTGGTCCCTGCTAGTTCTAGGAGAGGTATTTCTCAAAGAAGAATGACTTTGGCATAAGGAAGGCTCTTTGGAACTCTCCTCAGTTCTCTCTCTTGCTGCACTCTGACCTTTTCTGGTCCTAGAGGATCTGCGGAGGGTTCCATCATCATCACTATCCATTATATATATTTTCTAATTTAGATATTTCTGAAAAATCAAATGTAATAGAAATCAATCAAGTCACATCAAATAAAAAAGAAAGTAAAAAAAAACATATGAATTAGTAAAATTGCAGATATTTTAATATTTAATATGATAGGATACAATTTTATAATGAGTATTGGTATTTTTTTGTTTTCAGCAGGTCTAAAAATTAAAATTTTATTAAAAAAACATGTTTAAGGTCATTTAAATGCATTAAAATTACATTATAGTTTAGAACATAATATTATTTTCTCCATTTGATGTTTTGAAATTTTTAGACATTTTTTTTAGACCAAAAATGTCTAAAAATTGAAAGAATTCTGTAAAATTTTTGAATAATCACGCAACCTCTCATATGAAACCTGCTTCTACCTGAACCAATGTACTTAAAAGTCTAAAAATATTTTTGGTGGGTCCTGGGACCTAATGATGATGATTAAGAATGAGTGCTAACAAAAATATTTTGGTCAGTTTAAAAGTGGGACACCCTAGTATGTAGTGTATGTATGTATGTTTAGAAAAAACACCAGTTATGTTAACGAAGAAAATATATTTTTAGAGGACATCATATTGATAACAGTAGTAAACGATGTAATAAATGACAAAAACAACGGTTTTTTTGTTCAAAGATAAATTGGTAATAAATATTATATATTACAATATAAACATTTATATATTATTGATTCTCTAAAATAGTATATGCATATACATATTATGGATATTAACTCTAATGTTAATCAATAAAACACAAATGATATACATGTTTTTATTTGCCAATTCTGTTTTAATAAATTTCAAGTTCAGCTTATAAAAATTTTTAACTGTTTTTTTTAACTAATTTTTTTATATAGAGGCATTTGTATCCTAAAATGTAGGTAATTTTTTTAATAGCCATTAAAATTTTTGTTACAATAGCTAAAAGCTAATCTTCAGAATATAAACATAGCTTATATTAATTTAAATTTCATTGGGGTACTTTTTGCACTTACACTCTTTAATGAATCAGCAACAGTTCCATAAAATAAGGCCTATTTTACCATGTGAACCTTAAAATGTAGATTTTATTTTGTGGTAAATTTTTGGAAAAAGTCTTTTTTATTTCTGTTGAAATTTTGTAACATTTCTTAATTGTTTTATGTTAAATTCAAGTAAATAGATTGTATAAATGACTTTCAGATTTTAAGCTGTACTTCATAATGGTTAATTTTTGTACCTTAAAATGCAGGTAAGATTTTTTAAAGAACTAAAAAGTTATATTTTAAATTATTCATAATACTTTTTAATTTGTTTTTACAGTTAAAGTATATTAAAATGAGACCAAAGTTCAATCTTAGGTTAAGACCTAAAATAAAATATCAAGCAGCTTCTTACAGAGACGAATTAGAATTGAACCAAAACGTTTTAGCAAATGCAGTGGATTATTGTAAAAAAAAACAACTGTCGAGGCTACAAATCTGTTAAGTAAGGTTGTTTTAATGTTAATCCTAGAGCTGTAAATCGCATTTTAGATGAAGCTAAAATTGGTGAAAATAAAAACCATCTTTCAATTTTGAAAAAGAATGAGGAGAATGCAGTAGTATTCAAAAAGTAGTATTGCATTCAAAAAATAAAAACAGTCTACAAGGTAGAAGTGTAGAGCTGTCCACTGTCATTTTAAATATAATAAAGTATCGTATGCATGCTAATAAAAATCCTGAAAAATCATCGTTTATACTGCAAGCTTTCACCTGATGCAGAAAAAGCAATACTCACAAATAAACTATCCCGTTCTTTCTGCTCAAGGTTTATGGCAAAGCACCCCAAGTCTAACTCAAAAGAGACAAGAGAGAGTTTATGTGAATTGTGCTTTAAACTGCACTAGAGAAATGGGTGAAGTCATTTAAACGAACTAGCCGAAAAACTTAAAACTACAGGTATAATAGTAACAGTGAAAAAACTTTAGAAGTAGTACGGTACAATAGACACTAAACGTATGTTTAATTATGATAAAACTCCACAGTTTGTAAACCTCGGAGTTGATGGGAGTGCAAGTGGATTGGTGGTTGCTAAAAAAGGCTGACAGTTGCTATCAAATGATCTGCAAGAACAGAGATTTACTATTAACCCGCTTGGTTCTTGTGCTGGGCATGTAGTTATTTGCCATGTAATATTATCAGGAAAAGAAATAGCCAGCAAAATAGCACTAAAATCCACTGTGGAAAAAATTCCAAATTTGCTTATATCAACTACAGAACATGGAGTACAAGATCACAATTCTCTACTCGATTTCTGTAAATTCTTTGATAGCAAGTTAACAGAGAAAAATGTAGAGACCTGTGGTGGTACTAACAAATGGTTACTCTTCAAGGTTTGACGTAAGCGTCCTTCATTATTGTCTCGAAAAACAAATTTGTCTTTTTGTTGGGGCGACAGACACAACAGGTGTAATACAAATGCTGGATCAAGTAAATCATAGTTTACACCATCATTATCGTTAATGTAAATCTAAACTGTTTTCTAGTATGATGACAATTGATCATTCTTGGTTTATGGAAATATTAGGAGAGATATGGTCATCATGGACAACAAAAGAGTATTTAATCAAAGCAGCTAAAGTGGTTGGTATTGCAGAGTCACGTCTAAATGTTAACTGGTATTTGTTTAATATTTGTTATAAACATATACTTTAATTAAATGAAAGCAATCTTTTTCTTAGTTTTGATATCAACTTACTTGCTATGAAATAACTTTGCCTTTTTTTTACTTAAAGTTTACATTTTACAAACCATAAATTTTTGTATAATATATTGGCTTAGTTTTTTTTATTATTATTATTTGTCATGTAATCTAAAAAGATATATTTAAATATATTACTATTATTATTACTTGAAAAAATTCTTTAAAAATTTAAAAAAGAGTTATTGCTAATTTTAGAAGCCAAGTTTATTTAAATGTTATTGAATAAAATTGCATGAAAAATTTAAAACAAACATAGACCACAACAAAACCTTGTCCAATCAATTAAAAACAAACTAACCAAATAAAATAGTAAAATGGTAAAAACTTACCATTTTACTATTTTACAGCTTAAAAAAACTAAGTTTTTAATTAAAATAAATTACACTCAATTAACTCAAGTTAAATATGTAACGAAAAAAAAGCAACGACTATTACATTATAATATTGTTTATAAATTTAGTTTATATTGTTTTATAAGAACGAGAACCGTTGGATTTATAAATACCTTAATTATAATAAATTGTCAAAAAACTAGTTACAACTGCTATCAATAAATACGAGAATTACCTTATCTCAAATTGTAAATTCAATCAAAAATGGCTCTATTCATATGTAAACAGTCAAAATCTTGTAAAAGTGTAATTTGTTCTATTTTTGACTTAAATGGTAAAAATGCTGCCCCCTCCCCCGGTTGCTACTGGCCTGGTTATGCCTTAAATTTAATATCTCATTTGAAAATTATTTTTTTGCACAATTTTACACCAAATTTGTTCCAACTAATTTTTAGAATATTTTCTGAAGTTTTTTTTTGTTTAAGAGAATGACAAAACACAAAAAATTTCTTTATTATACTATTTCTATAATATACATATAAACTACGTGCCTAAAATAATATTAAAATTAACTAATATAATAAAATAATTAAAGTAATAAACCACCTAAAATAAACTACAAGTAATCTAAGCTTACCAGTGTTTATTATTAGAACTAATGCAATCTGTTCTCCAGACTTCAGGTCCTTATTCTCTAGCAAAAATTTGAAAGTTTTATTATCATCCCTTGATACTTCAAAGGGTACGGATATTGATGGTATATACGCTTATGTTTTAACAAGTTGCTCAGCTAGTTTCAGTAGGCCACTTTCACTTATATTTAAATGCTACATTGTTTCTGGTCAAGTTCCATCATATTGAAAGCTTGCAAATGTTTTACCCATTCACAAGAAAGGTTGTCGTACTGATCCAGAAAACTATTGGCCTATTTCAATTACTTCTTTCGTTTGTAAAGTAATGGAAAAGTTACTTCGCGACTTCATGGCAGACCATTTGTACGCCCAAAATTTATTATCCTATCATCAACATTGATTTGTTCGAAATAGGTCTTGTACGACTAATCTTTTAGAAGTATTAGACATTATTACCGAAGCTCTTAATGATCGCTGCTCTACACTACTAATACTTATAGACTTCACTAAAGCTTTTGATCATGTCTCACACATTCTTCTTCTCCTAAAACTAAAAGGATACGGTTTCAATGACATGATCCTTAATTGGATAAAATATTTTTTGAGCAATAGAAAATAAATTGTTATTCTTGGTAAATCCTTTTCTGATTGCATAGATGTACTGAGTGGAGTTCCTCAGGGCTCGGGTATCGCTCCACTTTTGTTTTTAATTTTTATTAATGACATGCCTGAGTTTTTATCTAATTTCTGTAAGTTGTTTGCTGATGACATTCAATTTAATGCGAAAATCAAAAGTTCATCTGATCTAGAACTAGTCCAAAAAGATATAAATCTCTTACTACATTGGTTTAAACTTTGGTAATAAGCTTTTATGGTGGTTTCAATATTTTAAACTACTCTTTTGGTATGCTTAACTCATCGAACACTCTTATTCCTTTTGTAAATGTCGAAAAAGAACTTTTATTAACTAGAATCCTATTATGTTTTTAAAACTATACACTACCTATGTTCGTTCGCTGCTTGAACTTTGCGCTCCAGCATACAACATCTATTTAAAGAAAAATGTTGAGAGACTCAAAAAGTTCAACGCAGGGCAACTAAACTTGTTCCTCAATTAAGAAACGTGAACTACGAATCTCGATTGGCAAATTTGGGATTAACAACACTTATAGAAAGACGAACGAGAGGTGATTTGATTCAGTATTTCAAAATCTACAAGAATTTTAATGAAGTCAAGTTCCTAAATCCAAATATAACACCTACTTATTTTTCAAATTATCTTGCAGGAAACTTACAAAAAAAAATCCACAACCATGCCATTGTCAGAGAAATTTAAAATATTTCGCATCGACATAACTTCTTACCTAATGGCATTGCATCCCAATGGAATGCCTAGCCTTCTTCCGTTGCTTACTCACATTCTGTCAACGAATTTAAAAATAAATACGATAGTTTTTGTCGCTCCACTAGAATAAAATCTACTATAGCAGGGTATTGTTAGATGTCCAGTTCATAGAAGCTAATTACTTCTATTGTAGAATATTTATAATAATAATAAAAATAATAATAAATAAAGTGAAAATAGTATAATTTGTTCAGTAAACGCTTGAATAAATTTTTAAATTATTTTGTCATAGGCTAACTTTGTTATAGACATATTCTAGCGACAAAAGGATGATTTAGCATCCAAAATTTAGAGTATATGACCTGTAGATGAAAGATAAAAGTAGAATGTAGATGTAGACGGGAAGTAGAAGCCTATTTCAATACTTCTCATGAAGTTCAAATTTAAAAATTATATTTGATAAAATTCTATAAGACATATAAAACTCCAAAGGAATTTTTTAGGTCATATGGTATTAACGATATATTCCAGTTATTGACTAATTCCGATTGGAATTGTGTATTTGCAGGAGAAATCGTATAAGTATTATCTTATGTAAATCCCATCAGAATCTTAAAACTTTATTGCAAAAAATAATTGGTAGGACTTAGTATTGCAGTAATTTTTTCAGTTTCAATTTGGAATGACTTATATAATTTTAATAGGTAATTTTATAGGATTTTTTGGGTATATAAAATTCATATAGAATCCTATAAGACATTTTTACAATGCGTTTTTGAAAAAAATAGGTTTGCATTTACAGCCAACCTCTAACCATTGTCATATTGTCGTAATGTTGCTTCTCTTTCTCTTTTCTGTAAATACTATAATGGGCACTGCTCTAAAGAGTTTGCGTCTTATGTGCCTACTACTAAAATTCATTCTCGTGTTACTCGTCATTTAATTAAGTCTCATCCTATTACTGTGACTGCTCCTTAGTGCTCTGAAAATTTTTATTTGTCTATTTTTTTTTCCTCAAACTTGGAATTCGCTTCCTTCATCTTGTTTTCCTGATTCATATAATTTGCAATCTTTTAAGTCGTCTGTTAATCGTTATATTGCTCTATAAACTTCATCTTTTCTCTTCCAATAACTTCCAACTCTAATAGTGGTTACTTGCAGCCTTGTTGGAAGTAAAGATGTTGTAAAAAAATGTTATTGATTTTAAAGTGTTCCAAGTATGGCTGATGTAGACCTAATCTTTTCTTTTCATTAAGAACGTCTTTATCTAACAATAACATTCACAAGGCAAAAATGCTGCCCCCTCCCCCGGTTGCTACTGGCCTGGTTATGCCTTAAATTTAATATCTCATTTGAAAATTATTTTTTTGCACAATTTTACACCAAATTTGTTCCAACTAATTTTTAGAATATTTTCTGAAGTTTTTTTTTGTTTAAGAGAATGACAAAACACAAAAAATTTCTTTATTATACTATTTCTATAATATACATATAAACTACGTGCCTAAAATAATATTAAAATTAACTAATATAATAAAATAATTAAAGTAATAAACCACCTAAAATAAACTGCACCACCTAAAATAAACTACACCACCTAAAATAAACTACACTATTTAAAACTCTCAAAAAATAACATATGTTATTTTTTTGAGAGTTTAATGTCTGAAAATGGTTAAACGATAATTAGCATGCATTTTTTTTATTTTTTTACATTACAATCAACGAATAACTTCTGCTTTTTAACTCTCCCGTTTTGCCAACCTAGCTGACCCAATTTGTATGAAAAGATGGCGTACACATCTTGGAAACCTATGATGCAAACTTTACAATTTTTTGATTTTATATGCGGAATAAAATTTAATTTAGATGTTCAAATTGAGTGAAATTTTTGACCTAGTGCTATAACAAAAACATTTGTAGAATGAGAACGACCCCATATAATTTAATTAAAATTGTCGCAAAGATAACTCATAGCCCCACCAAAATCTGGATTAAATTTCAGTTTGATTGGTTTATTGGTTAAGGATTTGTGGCAGTTTTAGTTTAAATTTTGTTATTTTCTTGCTACTTATACCTTTCCCGATGTTCAACTCTCACTCCACTAGCAAACACCAACTGAACACCTTCACATCATACACGTTTGTCAAAGAAAAGCTTTCGTATCTGATCAAAACAAAATCAATGGGACTTGATGGCATTCATGTTCTTAATTACTGTGCAACAAGCTTTGCTATTTCACTCAGAATCATATTCTCTGAGTCGCTTGAGACCGGTAAGTACCATCTAAACGGAAGAAAGCTGAAATTACTCATATCTTCAAAAAAGGCTGCAAGTTGAACACTTCAAACTACTGACGTATCTCACACACTTCTGTCTCTTGCAAGGAAACTGAAAGTCTTATACACGGACACATCACTAATCACCTGACCACAAATAAACTCATCAGCCTTGCTCAACACGGTTTCTGAAAAAGAAAAAGTTGTCAACTGCATAAGTTAAAATCGTACGAGGTGACTATAACCTCGCACAAATGGATCGAAAACTGGAAAACCTACCGCTGGCAACATGTAACTCTTGGTATTAACAAATCTCCAGTGGATTGCAACAAGGATCTGTTCTCAGACCAATCCTATTACTCATCTACATAAATGATCTATCAAACAAAATACTACACCATTTCAAAATGTATGCAGACAACTGTAAAGTAACTGGGGTTATCAAATCAAACAAAGACACAATAATATTCAAAAACGACATCAACGAAGCAGTATGTCTTTTAATGTAGATAAGTGCAAAGTCATGCACACCGGTTGCAACAACAATAAAAAATCTACTACAATCTACAAAATAAACGACTCTGTCGGTTAACTGCCCCAGCCATTGGGCACAATGTCGAAAAATGATCTAGGCGTTGTAATAACTAATGATTTAAAGGTCAGTAAACAAGTATTCACGACCGCATCAGCTGGTAACCGTATGCTTGGCATGCTTAAGAATGCTTTTTGAGACCGTAGTTTTATTCTATAACGCACATAGTATATTTTATACGTTTGCCTTCACTTGGAATTCGCAGTACAAGTCACCATATCTAACTCAAGATATAGCTAAACTCGAGCAAGTTCAACACCAAGCCACGAAACACATCGCCACCATAAAGCACTTACCTTGCACTCTGTGACTATCAAGATTAAACCTGACAATGCTAACCGAACGACAAGCAAGAGCAGATCATATTAAACAATACAAACAAAACTTTACAGTCCCTCAGCGTCAACCAAACTAAGCGTCATTAAAGTACAATTCTCGAACTTGCAGACATACTAAACAAATCAAAGCAGAACTTATTCGAAACTGCGTGGAAAGAAACAACTACTTCACCAACCAAGTGGTTAAACCATGGAACGCTTTAACTCAAAACGCAGTACGTTCAACAAATATAAATAACTTCTATCCTTCTATCACGAGTGTTTTATTATAACTGTTTTATTGGTACATGTACCATTTTCATTTTTTAGACCAAAATATGGATTTGGGTGCAAAATCTGGTCAAAAGGCAACTAGTTTGTAAAACAAACAAACAAACAAAAATAAAACTTTTTTGACAAACTTTTTATTGACTCTTGAAACCTTCTTAAATACATTTACTTTTAAAGTTAAGTAAAAAAAAATAACTATTTAAACCCTATTTTTTACATTGCATTTCTATTTAACAGCATCTGATTACATTTCAAGATGTTGAACTATTTAGACTATTTTTATATGAAATCAAAGTTCATAGTTTTTAAGCAAATTAAAAAAAGCATTTAAAGAAAAGTGATCATTATAAAGCGCATAAAGTGAAAGTGATCATTTTAAAGCGTAAGCTATGAATTTTGGCTGCCTAATCTCTAATAACTCAAATTATGTTAGTATTTTTTAAAGATCTTTAAAGGGTGTCACACATGCACCGGTTATCATTAAGTAACACCTTTTGAGATTTTCAATATTTTCAGCAAAACCCGGCTGAAGGTTAAAAAAATTAAAATCTGATGAATTTAAAAGATGAATCCAAAGCAAGCCTTGACAACTAAATTAAAACTTTTGAATGCTTCAATTATGTGAATGATGTTAGAAACCATAATTATACCATGCAGTAGCACATTTTAAAGAAGCATTCATTTACCTCAAACTGGTTCCCGTGATATGGGCTCAGTTAAATGTGGAGGGGAACTAGTCGCTTAACAGCTTCTATCCAAGTAGTTTTAAGGATTTTGAAAAGATCATTGATAATTTCTAAAAGGAGATGTAATTCTATCGGAATGATTTCCAAATTTCAACAGGATGATTTCCAAAATCAGAATGGCTCTTTTAATTACTTTTACTTACTTTTTTTACACGAGTAAGTTAATTTTTATCAAAAAGTAAATAAGTAAATACATAAGTAATTTTAAACGTTTAATGTAAATTTACACTTCCGTATAAGTAGTTAATTTTTTCAAAACGACTTTTACTTTACAATGCAAGTTTTTTTACTTTCAAAAGTAAGTTATGTAAAAGAAGATTACATCAAAAAGTAATTTGAAAAGTCACATGAAAAGCAGTTTACTTTTACATTTAAAAGTGAACTACTTTTGAAAATTACATTACATAATATAAAAGTTTCTCAAACTGTACCTATAGCAGTAACTAATTAAAAAAAAAAATTATATAAAAAAAAACTTGTATATGAAAATAAATTGCATAAAAGTAATATGCTACCAAATGTAAATTAAATCTGCGAATAAAATAATATTTTTTAAGTAGGAATTTTTTATTTTAAAAGTAATAATAAATCTTTATTAAAAATAAGTTATATAAAGTAAAATTTAAATTACATAAGCTTACATTTTATATAATTTGTAAAGTAAATTAAAAGTAATCTATATAAAATAAATAAGAAAATTTACTTATATTCTAAAATAACTTTGATAGGATCTTGTACAACAGTAATGCAAAAAAGTAAAGTCTAGAATTCAGACAAAGCTTAAACATGGCAGTGAGAAGGCGCATTTACCCATAGGAGACTCAGAAAGGGCAGACTATTGGAAAGACATTATTGGAATAATTGTTAGTTTTTTTTAAAGGTTTTTTGCGCAAAATAATTTTTATTATTGAAAAACTAAGGAGGGAAAGTTTAAACCAGCCCTATATGTATTATTAAGGCTGCCCTATATATATGTATTATTGGGGCAGCCCTATATATGTATTATTGGGGCTACAGCCCAAAGTCCCGCAGATTTAGAAGCTCCGAAATTTTTAGGAGGATGCTTTATTTTTGTAAGGTTTTTTCGCCACTTTAATATGTAAAAAGGCCACTAGCTAAAAAGTATCCCCAGACCCTGCAAGTCTTAATTCGGCACTGGTTTTAAGAACTACTTTATTTTATTGGCGTTAAAAATTTAGAACTATTTATGTAAATATCTTTATCTGCGTCTAGTATCAGTGGTCTATTTTTTATTTTCTTACACTAAACTAAAATCGACAGGTTTTAAAATTCAAAATTCAAAGATTATGATTATATAAAGTTTACACCCAAACCAAATGAGGTGGTTGTTTAACACCCAAACCGAATAAAGTAGTTGTTTCAACATTTTCCCAAACATTCAAATGTGATATAAATAAGAACATACTTAAGTTTGACACTTAAGTATGTTTTATTTACCAAAAGTATATTTATTAACCAAAATCATTGGTTTTTCATAACTATATTAATATTACATCTCAATAATATTGAGATATCATAATATTATTGGTTACCAAAAAGTCTTTTAATGAGTTTAATATAGTTTTTAACAACACATTAAAAGACCTCATTTTTACGTAACTTTTAATAATACTATTACTCAGCGTAGTTAACGTCATTTTTAAGATATTGCGGTCAGTCATTTATTAGTTTAAAAAAGAGAGATTTTTCGTAAAATATATGGTCTGGGGCCGTATTCTCATCTCTCCATTAAGCTTAACGGAGCGTTAGTCAAAAATTTCTTTTAAGTTACATTAATAAAAAATTTATTTAAAATTATAATTTTTTAAACATAAATGTTTTATTTTGGTATAAGTTTTATTTTAACGAATTTATATAAATTTTCGTCATTTCTTTACTTAGAAATATTGTAATGAAATTTCAGACAAAAGCTCCGTTTAAGCTTAACGGAGAGATGAGAATACGGCCATAGCATGATAAACAATCAGCTAGTTTATTGGGAAAATTTTTCGTTTGCACAAGATCTTATTGCGGACCGCAAAAAATCTTTCGAAATTTAAATAGAAAAAAGTCTATCAAAATAAAATTATCTTTTCAAAAATAATTTTAAATTTACAGTTTTATACAGAGCCATTGTTACTATTATAACAATTTATACAGAGTAATTGTTACTATTATAACAATTTATACAGAGTAATTGTTACTATTATAACAATTTTATACAGAGCAATTGTTACTATTATAACAATTTTATACAGAGTAATTGTTACTATTATAACAATTTTATACAGAGTGATTGTTACTATTATAACAATTTATACAGAGTAATTGTTACTATTATAACAATTTATACAGAATAATTGTTACTATTATAACAATTTTATACAGAGTGATTGTTACTATTATAACAATTTATACAGAGTAATTGTTACTATTATAACAATTTTATACAGAGTAATTGTTACTATTATAACAATTTTATACAGAGTAATTGTTACTATTATAACAATTTATACAGAGTAATTGTTACTATTATAACAATTTATACAGAGTAATTGTTACTATTATAACAATTTATACAGAGTAATTGTTACTATTATAACAATTTTATACAGAGTAATTGTTACTATTATAACAATTTTATACAGAGTAATTGTTACTATTATAACAATTTATACAGAGTAATTGTTACTATTATAACAATTTTATTCAGAGCAATTGTTACTATTATAACAATTTTATACAGAGTAATTGTTACTATTATAACAATTTATACAGAGTAATTGTTACTATTATAACAATTTTATACAGAGTAATTGTTACTATTATAACAATTTATACAGAGTAATTGTTACTATTATAACAATTTTATTCAGAGCAATTGTTACTATTATAACAATTTTATACAGAGTAATTGTTACTATTATAACAATTTATACAGAGTAATTGTTACTATTATAACAATTTTATACAGAGTAATTGTTACTATTATAACAATTTTATTCAGAGCAATTGTTACTATTATAACAATTTTATACAGAGTAATTGTTACTATTATAACAATTTTATACAGAGTGATTGTTACTATTATAACAATTTATACAGAGTAATTGTTACTATTATAACAATTTATACAGAATAATTGTTACTATTATAACAATTTTATACAGAGTGATTGTTACTATTATAACAATTTATACAGAGTAATTGTTACTATTATAACAATTTTATACAGAGTAATTGTTACTATTATAACAATTTTATACAGAGTAATTGTTACTATTATAACAATTTTATACAGAGTAATTGTTACTATTATAACAATTTATACAGAGTAATTGTTACTATTATAACAATTTATACAGAATAATTGTTACTATTATAACAATTTTATACAGAGTGATTGTTACTATTATAACAATTTATACAGAGTAATTGTTACTATTATAACAATTTATACAGAGTAATTGTTACTATTATAACAATTTATACAGAGTAATTGTTACTATTATAACAATTTATACAGAGTAATTGTTACTATTATAACAATTTATACAGAGTAATTGTTACTATTATAACAATTTATACAGAGTAATTGTTACTATTATAACAATTTATACAGAGTAATTGTTACTATTATAACAATTTATACAGAGTAATTGTTACTATTATAACAATTTATACAGAGTAATTGTTACTATTATAACAATTTTATACAGAGTAATTGTTACTATTATAACAATTTTATACAGAGTAATTGTTACTATTATAACAATTTATACAGAGTAATTGTTACTATTATAACAATTTTATACAGAGTAATTGTTACTATTATAACAATTTGCTAGAATTTTGTAGAATTTCGAAATTCTGCAAGACTTTCTCTGCACTGTATTATGCATGATACAGTGCAGTGAAAGTCTACTGATACGATTTCGGGAAAGTGAGCCTAAAAAAAGGAGAAGTTTCAAATATTTTGAATATTGTGTCAATAATAATGATTTTTATTCTCCTTGATTGATTATTATATGTATCATATATGTAACATATAAATATTATGTTATACTATTAAGAAATAGTTTTTAAATTAATAATTAATTTATTGATGTTCTTATATTTAAAAAATGTACGTTGTTTAAACTCTTATGTTGTTTTGTATGTGTATTTTATAATAAAAAAAATATTACAAACATGTTTTTTAATATAGAAATACTTTGCTATACCTGTAAACCACCTTAATGTTCTATTATTTATTAAGCAATTGCATATTAACCATTTCACATGTCTAAAACATTGATTTTAATTCAGCTTTTGAATGAATGCTTTATGTATTTTAAAAAATGCACAGTTTAGAATTTTTAACTTATTTTAAATGGTAACGAAATTTAAACTTATGAAAAACTGCTAAAAAGTGGTAAAAACGGATAAAAAGTTTTTTTAATTTTGTTAAATAAAAAAAATATTTCACGGAAAACGTTTTTCAAACAAAATAGTTAATTTTTTTCATTGCCCTTAGTTCAATGGTTTATTAGAGCTTGCAGTTTTCGTTTAAGTTTTAATTCTAAAAATGTTGAACTGCTGTGAAGAACTTTATTACGCAAACTTTTATGCATCACTTTTGTTAGAAGCAGTTGCTACCGCTTTGCTAGTTTTTATTGGGGGAGGGACTTTTATAAGAGTTGACATTCCTTTATTAAATAATGGTAAAAATGATCATGTCATTGAAACAGCTGCTGTATTTGGACTAACTTTAGCAGGCCTTTTATATTGTTTAAGAAATGTCTCAGGAGCTTATGTTAATCCAGCGGTGACTTGTGCGGCAATATTAACAAGAAAAACTTCCATACTACGTGGGTTTTTTTACGTTATATTCCAATGTGCTGGAGGTACTTATTCTTTATTGATATATGCCTGTAAATTTATACTTTTTATTATTTATATTATTGAAGTAGGTACAGCAGTAAATTTTCTAACAAAATATATATTCATTAACAAACTTCAAATTTCACTTTAGAATCTTTTCAAAAATTATGATCATGTAAAGTTTACAGACTCATTAAACTGAGAGGAGTTAGAATAAATTTTAAGGAGAATATTATACTTTCGTAGAAAGAAAAAAAAAAAAAAAGTAGAAAGTTATAAACTCAGCAATATTAAAGTTAAATAATACTAATATAAAATCATGCTTGATTAGAATATTATTGAATAATATTTATTTAAATATATTTAAATCACATAATAGCACAAATAAGCTCAGTATAGAATTGTTAAGGAATATCGATATTCTTTCTCAAAACACATAGTTCTATAAAGCCTTTAGGCAAGTATTGAAAAATGTTTGCATTAAAGAAAAATAAATAATTACTGCACCAAAGACTTCGAATTAATTCATCTCAAATAACGCACATCGAGAACGTAGCGTTGTAAGACTTAGTATGTATGAAGACTTAGTACAAAGTAGTTCTAACCAAATAGTTGACGTCATTAAAACGATTCTTGCTGATATTTAAAGTATTTTATTTATTGTAAAGTTGAATAAAAAAAAAATTGCATAAATGAAGACTAAAATAAAATACATTTTATGATTATTATTTCAAGGAATATTGGGAGCCTTAATGCTACGCGAATTAATCCCACATTCGATAGAGAAAGACTTATCAAACACAATATTGTCGGACGATGTAACTTTAGGAAAAGGAATTGCGTTAGAAGCAATTTTTACATTTACATACTCTTGGATATACTTTTCTTCAAAAAGTTCTAATGTTTTTAAAGGATTTGGTGGGCCACTGGCTGTCGGTCTCTTTTACGGAGCTAGTCATATAGTTATCGTAAGTTTTGATTCGAAACAATTAATTTATTTAAATTCTATTATTTTTTCTTCAATTTTATAAAAATAAATTTTTTATAAAAATGACGATTTTTGAATTTAAATTTTGGTTTAAGACTTATTGAATATTCTTTTTAATAAAAATTTATTGAAAAAAAAACATAAATAAAAAAAATAAAAAAGGTTCTCTTTTTTATTTTTTTTATTTATGGTATTTTTTTCACTATCCTTTTCTATGTTGTTCGTTACGCTGCGTTCTTTTACGAATTTTTTAAATTCTCTTTAAAAACACATTTAGCTGAACTTTAATTTCAAAGACAGTTTAAATTGTTTAAAATAATGTTGTTAAAACCTTTATTTTGTATCAAGATATTTTTTGTATAAAAATGTTTTAGATGCAGTATACAGGCTGTAGTTTAAATCCAGCGAGATCATTTGGACCTGCAATACTTACAAATAGATTAGATCATCACTGGGTGTGTGGTTTTTATGCATATTTTGTAATATATATATATATATATATATATATATATATATATATATATATATATATATATATATATATATATATATATATATATATATATATATATATATATATATATATATATATATATATATATATATATATATATATATATATATATATATAGTCATACAACACTAAAAGAAAATAATGATATTATGTTATTATCAACAATATTATAATAAAGCATCAGTGTACAATAATTATGCATTGTTTTGGTGTTTTTTTTTAATTGTTTTAAATGGTTTGTTTTATTGTTTTTTTAGTTTAATAATTATTTAAAAGGCAAAAATATGCGTATTGCATTTATTATTAAGAGATTGGTTAGATTTATAGAACAGTTTTTGTAATAAAAATTTTTAATTTAGGTTTACTGGGCTGGCCCGGTCTTATCAGCATGCTTAGCTGGCTTAGTGAACGATATTGTTTTCAAATGTGCAAAACTTGTTGAATACCCCCGTCTACGATCTTGCAGTTTAATAATCTGTAAGGTAAGAGTCAAAACATTGTTGCAAACAAAATTTTTCGATTAATCTTTTTTAAAAGTGACATGCAAGTTTAAAAAAAATAATTTCATAAAAACATGCTTGTTGTACAAATTTTGTTAGGGTTATTATGGAGTGACACATAACCAAGTTAAATATATATTAAGTGTATATATATATATATATATATATATATATATATATATATATATATATATATATATATATATATATATATATATATATATATATATATATATATATATATATATATATATATATATATATATATATATGTTCAAAATCCGTCACTTTTTTGAAGTTTTTCCAAAAATTCTGACTTATTGTTTAAAAACGGAGAAAATTAAAAAAAAATTGTAATTTTATTTACGCAAAAGTTTTTACAATTTAGAAACCAGTTTTTGTAATATATTTATTATATTAAAATTTGCAGTGAATTGGGCTAAAACATTTTATTCCAAATTTCTACTTTTTTTTGTCACAAGTTCTGGGAAAAAGTAATGTTTTTTTGAAACATGACGCATAAAAAAGCAGCCGTAGTGCATTGGTTAGAGCATTTGCTTTAAAAGCAAGAAATCCAAGGTTTAAAATGAGCCCTAGGCGTATTTCGCGCTATTGGTAAGGAAGGAGGCGTAAACTTCCTAGTTAAATGTTCTTCCGCGGTGCTCTGTGATCAGACTGTTATTTAATTTTGTTTTAGGTGCCCTAATATATATATATATATATATATATATATATATATATATATATATATATATATATATATATATATATATATACATATATATATATACGCAATAGCAATAAATGTGAACATATTTTAAAGAAAAACACGATATTTTTAAATCTTGACATGTTTCGTAGTTAACATACTACATTTTTAAAAGATAAAATTACAATTTAAAACTCTGGATATAAATATAAAACCAAAATTTGAAGACATTACAGAGAAAATATTCAAATTTTTCAAATTTTGATTTTATATTTGTATCCAGAGTTTTAAATTGTAATTTTATCTTTTAAAAATGTAGTATGTTAACTACGAAACATGTTAAGATTAAAAAGTATCGTGTTTTTCTTTAAAAAAAAAAAATATATATATATATATGTATATATATGTATATATATATATATATATATATATATATATATATATATATATATATATATATATATATATATTAGGGCATCTAAAACAAAATAATATATGGATTTACATCACCATATAACACCTTAAACTCCTCCATTTTATTATTTAGCAGAGTTGCATTCATATATAAATACGTCGTCTGGTCAATCGGCTTGTAGTTTCTTAAATTTGGCAATTGTGTTTCCACGGATAGCATATCAAAATGCAGTATCAGCAGCAAGTTGAGCTTTTAGCTTACTTCTTTCTTTTCTTAATTGAAAATCTAACATTGTCTCTGCTTTGGTAAGATCAGGTGAAATATAGACATTTTTAAGCTTACTAATGTTTCTTAATTTTTTCGGTTGATACAAAAGAGGGTTTCTCATACTTGCATTTTCTAATTTAACAAATACAAATAAATAAAAACACCATCAAAATAAAATGTTTAACTCTTTTATATGAGATATTATATTATTGGTAAACCACTCAAAAAAAAACTCAAATGATCTAACGTTGGCCAACATTTAGAATCTAACGTGAATCAGAAAAAAATTTTATTAATCAAAATGGCTTCAAAGACGTATTAAGTTAAGAAAATTTTTTAAAGACGTTCAAAGTGCGTACTTTTAATTGTCAGGTGCCTTAATCAAATATTATACTAAGACTTAAATAATTTCTTTAAGACTTAAATTCATTTCTAAATGGTTAAATATACTAAGACTACAATAATTTCTCATGAAACAAAACATGTATGCATCATAAAAATGTTACCACTTTTTGGCACAAATAAAGTTGTAACAAATGAATCGTAATATGCAAAAACCACACGTTACAAAATCGACATTCTCGGAAAATTAAAAAAACCATTCTATTTCTTAATTTAAAGCACATTGCTATAAATTTTACTTTATTTTAAAAGCATTTTAATATAGTCCTGCTTGTAAGTTTACTATTTTTATTGTTATTATTAGTATTATTATGTTGTATTACAATTTTTGATCACTAGTTTATAAAATAAACATGTGTGGTTTTTGCTGACCATCACTAACTTCAAACAAAAGTACAATGCTATTTTGAACTTAACAAGTTTATTATTGAAAATAAAACTATGCAAATTGTTTACAAGATAGTAATAATGAATGAAATAAATTATATAATCGATAAACTCTACTCTTTAACAACCATAGGGCAGTCGTCTGTTTTGGTAGTTGGCCACTTGAAAATATTACCATAAAAGTCTTTATACTCAACATATTATTAAAGTTTTTTTCAATTCAGCAATTGTTTTACTATTGATAGGCACTTTGACTGATGGATATGCCTTTCCTATAAGCAAAGCAGGTAAAATGTCGGTAAAATTGGCCATACTAAAATTGTTAATGGTGAAATCATTTATCCATTCTCTTGTTTATATTTTAACCAAATTGGTTAAAATATAAACAAGATAAACTTTGATTCAAATTGGTTAAAATATAAACAAGATAAACTTTGATTCAAATTGGTTAAAATATAAACAAGATAAACTTTGATTTTTTTGGATGCCTCTTTCATATATTTCATCGGAATTTCAAATTTGTTTTAGTGGCATTGATCATTTTAACAGAATATTTATTGAGTTTACTTACTGTAATAATGAGCTCCGCATATTGCGCAGCAGTGTACACTCAATTGAAACGATATATTAACCTTTTTATGTTTGCAAAGTCTCGATCGCATGGTAAAAATGAATAACCTTTGATTGTAAAATAATGTATAATATTTTGGAAGACCTTGTTATCTGACGAATTCCTTAAAGATTATTTTAATATATGATTTTTGTTCTGTCCGCCACATGATTTACTAAATAAAAAAGATTCTTTACTGTGGGTAGCAATTCGTTCTTCATACAGTCAAGCAAGAACGAGTAAACCTCGTCTGGAGACTTTTTCCCGTGTCCTTCATTGATATGTAGAACTTTGCTCGCTTATTTTTAAAAATATGGATGCAAAAAATAAAAATCCATAGTGTCTTAAATAAAATATATTCTGGAATGTTTATGATAGGAATGTTTATGATAGGAATGTTTAGTAGGGCTAAATTTTGCATGAATTCAAAAGACAATACAGCAGCTGAATCATCTGTATTTTCTTTTAATGTTTTCCATTCAGTAAAAACGTTTGACTCTCTTTTTGTGAAACATATTTATTCAATGACAGTCTTTTTAGCATTTTCATTCAGTAAAGGTGGCTTAATGTTACAGCTTAGTTCTTTGCATGTATTGGAAAAATCTTTTGGGGACGATTAAAAGCGTAAATGGAAAATTTCTTTTAAATATTTTCTGAAAAAAACATGAAACTTTTATTTCTCAATGTTTCTTGCAAAAGTTATTGTACAATATCGTACAATATAATTAATGACAAGTTTTCACATCACTCGAGCTAATATGATCAAATATTTTTATACAGTGATGGAAATTTGGTTCAGAGAGACCTTCATTACACAATTAGAAGGATATTTTACTTAGAATTTGAAAAAGCATTTAATTCAATTCCCCATAAACTACTGAAAGAACTTAAATGTTTTGGGATTTCTGGTACATTGTTAAAATGGATTGAAGAATTTCTAAAAGATAGAAGACAAAGAGTTGATATGGTAGAAATTGTCTCATCTTGGAAGGATATAGTAGTGGTGTGCCGCAGGGCTCTGTTATTTGTCCTTTACTATTTACAATTTCTATTAATGATTTGCCTGAGAACTTTGTAAATATTTCAAAGATATTTGCCGATGATGCTAAAGTATTGTCAATGGTTGATTGTGAAGCAAATGTTAACTTATTGCAAAATGACAGAGATAATGCTGTCAACTGGTCCAGCAAATGGCTATTAAAGTTTAATTTTGAGAAGTGTTTAATAATGCACTTTGGTAAAAATAATCCAAAATTAAATTATTTTATGCAAAATATACCTTTAAGTACTACTGTCACTAAAAAAGATCTTGGTGCAGTATTTACCTCTGATTTAAAATGGAAAAATCAAATAACTCTCTGTGCGAGTAAAGCAAATAATGTTTTGGGTATGTCGAGGAACACATTTTTAGGTTTAAATAGTGAATTACTAAAAATTATGTACACAACTTTTGTAAGACCGTTAATTGAGTTTGCTGTAGCTGTGTGGTCTCCATGTCTTGAAAATAAATTTAATCTAAAAATATTGTGAGAAAAGGTTAGATAAAATGGGTCTCACTACTTTAGTTGTAAAACGGATTTGAGATGACTTGATTCAAATGTACAAGTTATTCAAAGGAATTTAAAAGAAAATTTAATTAATAAAAATTTACTAAGAAGTTATCAATCAGCAAGAGGTCATTAAATGAAATATAATCGCAAAATAACTAATTTTTTGCCTTAGCATTATTTTTTGACAAACAGAGCACCTTTTTACTGGCATTGACTACTATGTCCTTAGTACAGTCGTTACCTACTGATGTCGTTAATGCTATTTCTGTAAACACTTTTAAAGCTAAACTTGGCATATGGATTTTAAATATTGTAACTATGCTGAGTAATGGTATAGCTGTCTTAGTGTACTTGGTACACTCATCAAATAATTGATCACCGCTCAAGTATATTACTATTACTATTACTATGTATATATTTTACTGTTTATAACCAAGATAAATTTAGAGATGGGATTCTTGTAGTGCATATCAATAAATAGAAATTTACAACAGACCTGGATTTAAAGAAGATATGGGTAATGCATTACCACCAAAATCTTTTCATAGAGCCCCTTAATATAATAAAATATTGTCATGAAAGTTATAAGAAACTGCTAAAATATATAACTCTTAAAATAAATTAGAAGTTTTTTTAATTTAATTTATTCACAATTGATAAATTTTAAAAATTATTGATGAAATATACAATGGGCGCCATATTACAAGACTACGTCCTTAAAAAGCACTCTAAAGCATGCCAACATCTTGATCACTTTCAGATGTTATGCACGATAGCTGGTGCAGTTGACCGACAGTGTCGTTCAATAATTAGATTACTGATGATTTTTTGTTGTTGTTGCAACCGGTGTGCATGAGTTTGCAGTTATCTACATTAAAAGACATAAACCATGTGTGTGACCACTTCACTGCTTTGTTGATGCTGTCTTGGATTTTAATGGTGTTTTCGTTCAATTTGATAACTCCGATTATTTTACAGTCGTCTGCATACGTTTTGAAATGGTGTAGGATTTTATCTTGTAGATTACACGTTGTAGGTGGTAGGTTAGCCAGCGTTGATTCATTTGTGCAAGGTGTCAGTTACCCCGTTACAAGTTTGTGCTGTAGACGACGGTGCGGAACTTTGTCAAATGCTTTAGCAATGTCCGTAAACATGGTGTTGGTTGGATAACCTTTGTGTGTAGCTTCTGTCCGAATGTTGCGAGTTTTGAGTAGGTGAGGCAACTTTTTCTTTCTCGGAATCCATGTAGAGCAGAGCTGATGAGTTTATTTTTGATCAGATGATTAGTAATGAGTTCGTGTATCAGACTTTCCTTACCTCAAGCAATTCTGAAAATATGATGCTGAGTAGAATAGCAAAACTTCACACACAGTAAATGATTTGGCTTTGATCAGATACAAAAACTTTTGACAGATTTGTGAGGGTGTTAGGTTGGTCTATGCTAGTCGAGCGAGGCTTGAATATTGGAGAGGCTCTATCACCTCGGTTTTGAAGACTGATTAAAAATAATCATTTAGTGTGTTGCAAATTACATTAGAGTCTGTTACTGTTTGATTGTTTGTCGTTTTGAGTTGACAAATGTGGTTGAGTGTTTCTTGCTTGCTCTTGCAAATTCCAGTTGAACGTCTCAAATTGTGTAGAGATTGATTCGTAGTCGGCTTTGCTCCATATCAAACGTTTCTTTGAGGCACAGTTAAATTCACTACACACTAAAAAAAGATGGAAATTATTTAGGGTAGGATATGCGATATAATCTTAGTAAGATATAATTTTATACCTTCCGTGATATCAAAATTAATGATTCGTCACAAACTTCTACCTTAAAATGGATATAATTTTCTACCATAAAAGGGAGAAAATTATACCTTACTAAGGGTATTTCACATATCCTACACTAAGGTAGAAATTTCTACCTTTTTTTAAAGTTAAGTTTCTTGATTGAGAAAAGCTATACTTCCCTCAACAAAACAGTGTGCCTGTTTTTTGGTAGAGTAGCAAAGAAGACTGGCTTTTTATGTCAATTCATTGATCTGGTTTATTGGTTAGAATCAAATTGTATTCTAATTTTTTTTGAGTGAATTTTTTTCAGAATCCTAACGAGTACTGCGGAAGGTCGGAAATATTATGAGTTAGGTCAAATAATTTTTGTTGAAACAGTCCTAAAATTTGCTTTCATTTGACAATCAGCTTGCACATATTCAACAGTTGCAACACCACTTCCAA